>NW_028250689.1:0-70530 GCF_964263255.1 Lissotriton vulgaris
TTCATTCGGAACCTTCCAAAAACTATAAGTTGCGTTGCCCAAGTGAACAGCCATTTTGTTTACTGTAACATGCTCCTGCCTAGATTTCCCTGTTTCCTAGGCCCATCCATATCCATCCACTTCATTCTTGTCCACCTCGCCCCTTTTTTCAACTTTTTGGTACTTTTTACTGCCCTGTCTATTCATTTTTCATTGTTTACTTGTCTATTTTTCTCGATCTTCCCTTTTCTTCAGGTAACCTATATTTCCTAGATACGGGAGAGTCATGCAACATCATGTGCCCTCCAGGGAGGAAAAGGAGGTCACACCCTGCCATGTTTTTACTGAGGTGGTGGAGGCAGTGCTAACTATTTTTGCGCAGTAACCCTTACCCTCATGCTAGTGTCGGGCCAGAGAGTGGGCACAGCCCGGTGAAGCACAAGCGGCGGAGGGGAACGTTGCAGCACAGCACAGCATTTGCTGCCACACCGGTGTCTTCCGCACCCAGTGGCAGGTGATCCACCAAAGGGCTGGTCTCCTAGACAGGAGGACCTGCTCAATCTCTTTGGCATCCAGGTGGCCTGGCTAGGTAAGTGAAGTTTTAATTTTTTAAAATATTTATTACTTTTCAGGAGGCATTATTTAAAAAACAGGTAAGTTTACATGATATATGTGTGTGTATGTGTACAGAAACATAATAAAAATTAAAAAAGAATTCATAATACTTGCGATTTCCTCATGTCATCAAATCATTGCATAATTACAATGTGTGCTTTCTGTCTAGTTTTATGTACATGTCTTAACAATGGGTGTATTTTAGTTTGATGAAAGGGGGTCATGGGTGGCACGAAGAGCACTTAAAATGAATTTCTTGGCTAGGGCATCATGAGCAACCATGTACTTTGCTAAGAGACTAGCGGCCAAGCCTATATCTGCCCTACTAAAGGTTGATAGGGAAAAATAGATACCTATGGCAACCTATGGCTGCGATGTGTGGGGATACAAAGATGTACGCAAACTGCAGGGAGCTGAGAATACAATTTTGACCAGACTTCTTGTTGCTCCAAATTGAACCCCCTCTTTTATGGTACAATCAGAGCTTGGCCAAGGTACCATCTCGGACCTCATCGCAGTTGCAACATTAATGCGATGGCTTAAAATCTGGTCAAGCCCCATTCCTACCTTAAATCAGCTTGTTCCAGAGGACTGTACTGTACTTGAGGGGGCTTTGAATATCCCCTTCTGGGTTATGTCCTGGGGCAGTTGAGGAGGTTAGTCCGCTCTGGCCTGTTCACGAACCCAAGGTGGTTACTCCATAGTGATTTGAGGGACAGCAAACATATGTTCCCGGCCAGGAGTCTGAGAGAAGGGAAGGCCAGGAACTTGCCACGCCCACAGTAAGGCAATATATAATATTGAGCACAAGTCCATTAGGGCAACCTTAATGGCCTTTTATTAATAACGCCCATCAACGTTTCCTCCTGACCAGATTTAGATTTAATTTTATTCATTGGCACTGAGCTGTTAACAGAGGGTTTTGAAAGCCAGGTGCCTTGAAGCCCTGTCCTTGTGATTATATTTTAGGGCAAGATACTTTACATTTTATCTTTTATGCAACTTTTATTGTATTTTACAGAAAAAAATATTTGTTTCCGTTGATAAGGAACTGTAATTTTGTGCATGGGAGACCCACCCTGATTTGCTTACAAATGCTGTCTTCCCCTATGGTCTCCTTTGAAGTCGCAATCTTTCTTCCAGGAGCACTAAGATACAGGAAGAAGCTGTTTAAGGAATAGAGAGCTCCTATTTGTCTCTGTGTTTAGATGATTTATGCAAGTATTAATTGTGGAATGTTTTATAGACAGTTTTTGATGCCACCCTTTCTGTCCCTGCACTTCTATATCTGCACTTTACATGCCCCATTTTTATAGCTCTGATTCTGTGTTTTTGTACTATATTCCTGGTGCACAGACAGAATATCGAGTTTGTAATATCAAAGTGCCATAATATCGAGTTGGAAATTTCGAAGTGGTAGAATATCAACTTCAAGAATATCGGTGGCCAGAATATCGACTTGAAGGTAAGAAATATTGTTTTCTGTAATATCGAAGTCAGTAATATCTTTTGTCAAAATATCTTTGTCAATAATATCGATATTTATATTAGTGTTCTGTATTTTAGTATGTATGTTAAAAGTATGTGATCTAATGTATTTTGTATAAGCATAGCTAGGTTTTTAATGTATGTGTGAAATTTTTAGAAGTGATTAATTTTATGTCAATTAAACTTGCGTATTTTAGTTCTCTAGCGGGTTGTGGGTTTATAGGGGAATAGTAATTTAATTATAGTAAATTAAATATTAATTTTTGGAAGTTACTATTTTTAATTCATTTTTCAATCTTTATTTCGACCATTTGGTCATAAAAGATACACATACATTAAAATCACGTAGATTCTGTCACATTTGATAAAACATCAGTGCATGATTTTAAGATCCAAACCAGACAATAGTAACAATATTAAAAATTAAAGCGAATCTACAGTCTACCCAGCATTTTTTAAAAGACGATTACGCGTATGCCAAACATTAGTAAAGAATTTGGAAAGTGCAAAAACAATTGGGCCGGACACATCACATTTTAAAATCCTGTACATATGTGTATATTCCCTGCCACCCAAATTCTTAATCAAGGGCAGCAACCAGTACTTTCTGGCTGCCTTGTATGCTGGGCAGAAAAAGATCACATGCAAGTCATTTTCCTCTTTGTCAGCGCAAAGGGGACAGTACTTGGTGGAAGGGACTTGTGACCAGGTGCTAGAAAAGGAGCGTAAAGGCAATGTACCATATCTCCACTGGAGAAATAACTTTCTAGTGAGTATGGGATATATGGGATCAAAAGCCTTTTCAAATGTGTAGAGATCCTTAGCTTGCAGAAATTTGGAAGAAAGGGACCCCTCTGTCTGGGTAGCTAAGGCCCTTACCCTTTTGTGTTCATGATACAGATTCGCCAAAGATCTCTTGGAGATGCTTGGTGCTGTATTTGCTGGTTCGGTCCACAATTCGGGGAGCCCCAGATCTGTGCAAATTGACTGGATATTTTGGACCCAGGGAATACTGAGCGCCTTGGGGTGTTTTAATATTTCGGCCAGTTCCGCCCTATAATCGGCGAGATCGTCGCCGCTCCATAGCCTGCGCCAGAAGGCAATGGGTCTTAGACTTATCTCGTCGGCGAGAGGCCTTAGCCCTAGATCAAGCCTCAAAGGGAGAAGTGGAGTGCTAGGGGGAAGTGCGGTAATTTGTCTTATGAACCTATTTTCCGTGAAAGACAGGTTCCGACATGGAATGTGACCCCACAATTCAGCCCCATACAAGATCGCCCCCCTGGCCTGTGCCTTATATATCTGAATTAGGGCCCCCAATGGGCGATAGGTTGAACCGGTCATCATCCGGGAAATACCCCCGGTAATTTGTACTAGTTTAAGGTTAGCCCTGGTTTGATGGGTCCCCCAGGTCATATTTTCGTTGAGTGTCACGCCGAGATATTCGAACGTGGCTACTCTTTCCAGCCGCGCTGCTCCCAGTAGGGGATTCGGGCGCTGTTTGGGGCTTGGATTCAATACCATATATTTAGTTTTTGTAGCATTGATTTCCAGCCCTCTATCCTGACAGAAGGCCACAAAGGCATCAAGTATCCTTTGGATGCCCATGGGTGTTTTAGATACCAACAGTGTGTCGTCCGCAAACATAATTGCGGGCACACTGTTGCCATTTAATTTGGGGGCATCTGTGTAGTCGGTGGCGTTTAGATGAGCGATTACCCCGTTGATGAAGAGGCAAAACAGGGTCGGCGCCAGCACACAGCCCTGTCTTATCCCTCTGCCCACGGGGAATCTATCAGTCAGCTCCCCCGACCTCCCACACCTCACCTGGGCATAATTGTTATGGTGCAGCCTCTGCAAGGTCAGTAAAATATCTGGTGGTACGCCCATCCCTGCCAGAATGACCCAGAGTTTTCCCCTGGGCACGAGGTCGAAGGCGGCTCGTAGGTCCACGAAAATCGTGTACAAACTACCACCCTCGAACCTCACTGTCCTCCAGTAGACCAGATTCAGTCTGAAGACCTGGTCCACAGTCGATACCCCTTTCCTAAAGCCTGCCTGATATGGACTGAGGGCGCCTGCCTCCTCAATCCATTCCTGGAGCCTATTCAGGAGAACCCTGCCGAACAACTTCTGCGCTACATCTATCAGGCTAATCGGTCTGTAGTTGGCTGGGAGGAGGGGGGATCCCTTTTTAAAAATCGGGACCACCTCTGCCCCCAGCCAAGTACTGGGGATTTCCATCCCACCGAGGATACCATTAAAAAGAGCAGCGAGGTAGGGCGCCCAGACGGTGGGCTCCTGCTTGTACAGGTCTCCCGGTAGCCCATCCAGCCCAGGCGCCTTCCCCGCAGCCAGGCCTGAAATGGCAGCCGTGACCTCGCTCAGTGCTATTTGATCCGCCTGAGAGCCCTGCCTCTCTGGTTCAATCGGCACAGGGAGTTCTCCGGACTCAGCGCTATATAGAGCCTGGAAGTGGGCCTGCCACACTCCAGGAGCTATGTTAGGCTCCACTGCCGAATGTAAGCTCCCTGACCCCCCGTTCACCATTCTCCAGAACAGGCATTGATCTTGCACTGCTAGGGCCTTTGTGAGTTCTTCCCACTGGTTTTCCTCCCATTCTATTTTAGCCTGGGCAAGAAGCTTTTTATAGGCTTGCCTGCATTGCTTAAGGCGTTCCCCTCCTTTGCCCTCCTTAATTACTTCAAGGAGTTCTGTTTTGGCCCGTCTACAGGCTACATTGTCCCATTGTGTTTTGCCTTGGCACCTCTCTCTTGGCTTTCGTACATTACGTGTGAAATGGGGTGCCGCAACTTTTACAAGTTCCTTGTGGGCATCAAACAGTTTACTCCTTATATCTTTTTTATTTGCCACACTATCAAGGTCCCCAACAATTTCCAGGATGGGGGTAATCTCTGCATAAAGCAGTGGGAGTTTGTCCTTATTTGTGACCATGTGCTCCCACCTAATTCTTCTCCTGCTGTTATCTATAAGGAGCGTGGGGTAATTCCCTTCTTCATGGGTCACTAGGCCCTGAGGTGCTGGATGAACAAGGTCTAACTCAAGGGCATTGATGTCACTATCCAGGCTGTCTATTACCCTAAAATCCTGTATTGTTGACCACCTCGCCAATTGGACCAGAACGTAGTCCAAGTGTGACTCTCTTCCCCGGCGATTATAAGTATTTTTACCTGGAGTGTCGGAGTTAACTCTCCCATTACACGCTCTGAGTCCATACCTTAACGTAAGGGCAATAATTTGCAACGCTAGTGGGGTCCAAGCTTTCGGAGATGGAACGTCAACCCCTGGCACTGCCCACCTAGCTTCTTCTTCTGATAAGAACCCTTCCTGAAGGCCGGGGAGTGGCTCAAAGTGAGAGTTAAAGTCCCCTCCCACCACATAGTATGAATCAGTCGACAGTTCAGATAAAAAGTTCGAGAGTTCATTAAAAGTCGGTGATTCTTTTGCCTTTCCCATCGGCCTGGAATAGATGTTAACCAACAGGAGGTTAGCTTTGTTTGGCCATGTTAATGAGACCACCAGGATGTCATCAGAGTTGCATGGGAGCCGTGTTGCCACACAGCCCAGGTGAGCAGCAACCCATGTCACAAGGCCCCCTGATGGGCGGCCTTTGCCTTCCCACCTAGCTGGAATAAAGAATGATGTGTAGCCTTGATGTCCATGGTCCTCTCTAGCCCAGGTTTCCTGGAACATGCATATGTCACCAGTTTCTATGTATTTTTCCCAGGTCAGCTCTTCCAATTTGTTTGCTAATCCCGCGATGTTCCAGGAGATTATCCTCAGATTTTCGGAGGTGGGAGATGTCGGAGTATGAGGGTTGGAAGAGGTGAGTCCGGGCTCCACTTGTGTTACAGGGCCTGTAGCGGGGGGAGCAAAGGATACGTGTGGCACCAGGGATCCCCGCCCCCCCTCGCCCACAAGGAAAGGAACCATAGATATCCCCTCAACAGCAACTGCTCCATCAGTGGCTAGGTCAGAGAATTCGATTCTGCCGTGGTCTAAGGCAGATGGATCATTCAATGGGCCCGAAATTGGACCGGAGGCCAAAATGGGGGGGTCCAGGGGGCCACGGGAACCAGAGACCCCTGGCACTGTCTTACAGGCAGTAAGTCAGTCGACCCCATCCAAGCCGTCCAGACAGTTAAAGCGATTAAAATCACAAAAAGGTGTGTCCGGCGGTTGGAAGTACGGGCGTTGTGCAAAGCCTTTGTGATTGCGTCTATATGCCACCCTTGTCCAGTCGTCGTATATTGGGACCTGGTGCCTAGGAATCGGGGGAAAGAAAAAAGATACTGGGAGGGTCTGTATGGTGGAATCAAGAGATCGGTTCACTCCTCTACAAATGTGTCGGACCGTGCCTGGATCCTTAAAGGTTACCATGATGCAGTCCCCCACTATGGTTTTCCTGTTCTTCCCTAGCCATGGAACCCTTCTTGCCATGATGATTTCGTTATTAAAATGGGGTGGCAAGGGTCGGTTCCAGTTAAGCCATTTGATTACCTTTTTTTTAAGGGATTGGTAATCCTCATTTTCCCCAGATCTTAAATGTGGGGCACCAGCTAAGACCACCATTAGTCTATTAGCCTCGGGTGGGAGGTCTGGCCTCCGTGGTCTGGGAGTTGGGCAAATGGGCGTGAGTGGGGGGGCATTAACCTGGTCTTGATGTGTTCCAGAGGACTCTATTTGTGAGCTATGTGGGGTTAAATCCACTGGATGAGTAGGTCTGGTGCTTTGATTATTGTGCCGTGCCTGGAGTTGGATGGCCATAAGGGGTTGCAAAGGGGGGGCAGATGACATGCTTCTGGGGGGGGCTTTGTTGGCATTGGTTGCGGCTTCTACTTTGGAAGGTTCCCCAGCCAAGGAATGGGTTTCTACTAGCTTTGTCTGCTTACTTACTAGAGTGTTCAGAGTGGTAAGAGAAGTTTCTAGTAAGGTGAGCCTAATCTCGACTTTTTTTAAGCTGTCGGTGATGGGCTGTAGAAGGGAGCGGAGTAGAAATTCAATGCTCCCCTTCGCAGAAAGTGGGTTGTTTGGATTCGGCGTAATAGCCTCTGGTTCTTTAGTGATGGCAGTTATACTGGGGTTTGAGAGCTTAGGAGGTGGCACTATCTCCGTATGCTTCCCTGGTAGATCGATATTTGGACGTTTCTTGCCAAAATCTAGATGTGATATTTTGGATTTCACCCGCCCCCCCGTTGTTTTCCGGGCACGTTTACTGGGTGGGGGCCTATGTAGCTCCACCACTACATTTAGTTTGGACTTGCTCTTATTAGCCAATTGGATAGGTGGGATTTGGGTTACCAGGTTAACAGGAGTATGGGAAATCTCCAGGGGGGCAGGCTCTGTTATTTACAGGCGCTATCCCTGGAGTAGAGGGGATTTCCCTTAATAAAACGGGGAAATCCTCTAGGGTCGAATTATTTAGACTGCTGGGTGGCATGCCTACCTCTTGAGTGGTGGGATAGGGGCTGATATCAAGCAAAGGCCTAGTTTTCATAGATTCGATGGAGCGCCTGCGCTCCACCCTGCGTTTCTCAAGTGAGCCTTCCATGTCCGCCTCACCTTTATTGGGTTTAAAGTAGTTATCCAAAGTCCCAGAGCTGGAGGCACCATCCCTTGAGGGGGTTTCCCGAGGTGGAGGCGAGGGCATTGCCTTGATTATAACACAGAGGGGAATCAAGAGAGAGGGCCCAGCCTGGCCTCCTTCGGCCACTGACGGCCTAAGACGGTCCCGCCCTTGTCCCGGGCTTCTCCCGGTCGCTCCCGCGAAGCGGAGATAATGTTCTCCTAATATACTACAGCTGTAATTTCATTTGGTGATAGGCGGGGGGGCGTGGCCAGCGGGGAGAGCAGCCCAGGTGTTGCTGGTTGGGCGCGCAGGGGCTCCTGGTCACTGGAGTCCCCTGCCTTGCTCGCAGCCCCGCTGGATCACTTGCCTGACCCCGCGCTCCTCCTTAGCTCCTCGGTACAGCCTTTAGATGGGCGATGCGCTGCGGGACCCGCGAAGCGGGTCCGGCGAGTCGTGGGTGAAGATGAGGAGGGAAAGGTCCGCAAAGCAGCTGGTCCGCCGCGCTCCACAAGCAGGAAGCAAACAGTCCGTGATAAGGTGTTTTAATTACATTTTGTATATTAATTCCGTAGCGGGTTTATAGGGGAATAGGGTGGGAAGTAATTTAATTATAATAAAGTAATAAATAATTTCAATTTATTAGTATTTATATTGAATTTTTTATTAAATAATTAATTGGAGACTATTTTTTATTAATTATTTAATTGGAAAATATGTAAATTGTGTTCTTTTTTTTTAGGAGCGGGTTGTGGGATTATAGGGGAATAGGGTGGAGAAGTAATTACATTATAATAAATTAATTAGTAAGGGGACGTGGCTTGGATGCCGAGGAGGTAGGCAGCGTGAGCCTGGAGCTCCGCACCCGATCCCAGATATCATCCTGATAAATCGCACGAATTCCAACGGAAATTGGAAAAATTATTGGCTGAAGGTGTCACGGAGGCATTGGCGTCCCGGGTTTGCAGTCTCCGACCGTTTATCTTCCAGTAACTCGAACTTAACAAGTAGCGAAGGAACGGAAAGCTTCGATCTAAGATGGAGGCCCGTGGCCTGAGCTGGTGACACAGAGAACGAAGGAGGCCTGTTGATCTGTTGATCTGTACCTTCGGAGCTCCAGTACCAGCGGTGATTGCTAGATCGGAAGATCGACCTCGCTCCTGTGAGGTGGCTCAAGTGGCCCTCCTTCCCGCCTTGGTGAAGTTTCAAAGGTGGAGTGGGGGAGTTCATCGGGGAGGACCTAAAATGGAGGCAGCCCCGTGAATCAGCCATTACAGTCTCTGCGTGCAGGCCGAGGTGACGGAGGCCCCATCGACAGCGCTTTGTCTGGAAGGGGGCTGACCCACCCCGTAAGAGGGGCCTGCACAGTGTTCGGTGCCCTAGGCGCGTTCCGAATCTCTAGCCTTTGCTGCCCTAGGGAACTATCCGGAGTGAAAGGTCCTGGACTACTGACGGGCTGACCGGAGATTGGAAGTAGACTGAACATTATGGCCGATCGGGCTGCCGAGGCTTACGGCTGCTGGCGCCGATAGTTGGGATTCCTCTTGCCCCTGGCTCGATCACACCAAGATGGGGAAGACAAAGGGGAAGGGGGACGGAGCGGCTGGACCTGAAACGATGGACGGAGCGGACCAAGGCCACACTGATCTCCAACGCATGCAAGACCGCATTCTGGAAGCTATTTCAGCCACGAAGGACGCTCTGCAGCAGGACATTGCCCAGGTAGCGACAGGCCTGGGGCTCCTGAAAGCCGAGCATGATAACTTAAGGAAAGGGTCAAGAGCGCGGAGATAACCCTGCAAGAACTGGCCCCGGCGCACAAGTCACTGGAAGGCCGGATGGAGGATGCTCTGGACAGGATAAAGGCACTGGAGAGGTGAGCGGAGGACGCTGAAAACCGGAGTAGGCGCAACAACGTTCGCCTGGTAGGACTTCCGGAAAAAACAGAGGGCAATGATATGGCAGGCTACCTCGATCAGTGGCTCCGTACTGAAGTAGCACCGGAGGGGCTCTCTACCTTCTTTTCGCTGGAGCGAGCCCAGAGAGTCCCGGCTCGACCGCCGGCCCCTGGCCTGCCCCCTCGCCCTGTTGTGATCAAACTTCTGCATTATAAAGACCGGTACTGGTTACTTCAGAGAGCCAGGGAGGTAGGCCCCTTCCAGGTTGGCAACAACAAGGTCACCCTGTTCCCGGATTATACATTCGAGACACAGAAACTCAGAGCTAGCTTCCTCTCGATTAAACGAGAACTCTGTGTGGAGGGTATTAAGTACTCCCTCCTCTTCCCAGCGAAGCTAAGAATTGTGGTGGATGATAAAACGCTCCTCTTCACCACCTCGGCAGACGCTTGGGCATGGTGGGACACTTATAAAACCGGAACAGATGGGGCCAGATTCAGGGCGGAAGAAGCACAAAGGAAACAGCCGACCAGAAAATCGCAACGGATTCGGATAAACCGGCACAGGTCTGGAAAACCATCAGTGTCACAGACGGAGGAGGAGCGAAGGGCCGCTCTGCAAGCGGTGGTGGATCTCTCAGGGACGGTACGGAGCCAGTACCGAAAAGGCACAGACTCTGAGGAACAGGGTACGGGGTCGGAAATGGACCTTTCGGAACTTGGTGGTGCCAGAGACCCTATTGTGACGCCACAGACATCAGGAGAAATCGTTGAAACCTGAGGGAAGTGCTTTGGAGAACGGTTTGGCAGACTGGTACTGGGATGCCATGCCCGTAGATGCCATGGGCAGTTAGACAGAAATATGGAAACTCGTGAGTGATCATGGGGGGATTGCGGGGCGGGATACGCGGGGCCAATCTTGTGTGACTAACTCCTTCGGTATCGGACCGCGCCCCACTGGCCCCTAAGGTCATCGCAGTGGAGACTGCGAATTATAGTGTGCTTATTTGAGGGAGGCTTGCCCAGTTGCAATCGTTTGGATGGGTTCTCATCTGGCCGAGACGGAGCCCGTCCTGGGGGGGTGGGAACCAAGAGTAGTTTGGGAGACTCATTTTGGGGTTGGTGGGGTGTGGGGTTCAGTTGTTGGGAGAGGGTGGGGGGGTCAGAAGTATGTTGGCATAGGCGCATGGCTGGAAACTATTGTTGTTGTGTTTGGGGATGCAGGGGGCTATGGCTAATACGGGGGCTTTAAAATGTGTGACCTGGAACGAGCGGGGTCTGCATACCATGGTGCGTAGACAGAAGGTCCATACCTACCTAACACGCAGGGGGGTACACATAGCATTTCTTCAGGAGACACCTCACGAAACAGGAGGGAGTGGCGCTACAGAGAAGATGGAGGGGGCAGCTGTTCAATACAACGTACTCGGCCTTTGCAGGGGGCGCCATGATATGGATACGAGCTGGGGTTCCCTTTCAAGTCATCAAACAGATGATAGATCCGGAAGGCAGATTCGTGGCTATAGAAGGGAGACTCAGGGGACGAGTGGTGTCGCTGTGTAGTGTGCATGCTCCAAATGTAGATTTACCCGCCTTTCTGACGACACTCTCGGGCAAGCTGGCGAGCTAGTTGGCGGGCCCAATGATGGGAGGGGATTTTAATTCAGTAGTAGACACCACATTGGATAGGTCTCACCCTCGATTACACTCATCACCAGTACATAGACTAGCGAAGTGTAGATTGGATTGGCAGGAGAGCTGGGATCTGGGGGATGCTTGGAGAACATTACACCCCATGACGAGGGACTACTCATTTCATTTTAGCATACACTACCTACATGTCAGGCTGGATGTGTTTTTGTGCTCTTCTCCCATACTCCCGGCAGTGGGAAGTGCAGTGGGAAGTGCAGTGGGAAGTGCGGAGTACCTGGCTCGCACATTGTCTGACCACAACCCCCTGTTGCTGTCCCTGAACTGGATGGTGGATGTTTCATGTGTTCCGACTTGGCGATTGCGACCAGATACCCTAGATGATTTGTTATTTAGAGAAGCCCTGGGTGAGCGAGTGACTCGTTACTTTGGGGAGAACAGTGGCACTACGCCCACCAGGGCAACGGAGTGGGATGCCTTTAAGGTGGTGGTCCGAGGGTATTGTATTGGGGCCACTGCGGGTGCTCGTAAAACATTGTTGGATGATCTCGATCGTGTAGAACGGGGGCTGAGGAAGGTAGTACGGGAGTGCCCGAATCATCCCGAGCTTCAGGACGAGGTTGGTAAAGCCAAGGAAGCAGTGGCAGTAGAGTTAGAGCGACTGCGTAGTTTCGATCACAAGGTTTACCTGACCAGGGCGCATGCGGAGGGTGATAGGGCCGGGACTATGCTGGCCTGGCTTGCCAACCCGCTTAGGCGCGGTAATCCAATCGTGTCCATCGAGGTGGAAGGGGGCGGGCTCTGCCACACCCAGGCTGGGATCCTGGATAGGTTCAGGACGTACTACGAAGGACTTTATAAGAGCCGGCCGGTAGGCGGGGAGGAGGAGCTAGAAACCTTCCTTGGGGGGCTGCAGTTGCCACAGTTGGAACAAACAGAGGCAGAGGAGCTAGGCCGCAATATTACGATAGGAGAAATAGGGAGCGCGGTGAAGCAGATGGCTTGGAATAAAACCCCGGGACTAGATGGTCTGCCAATAGAGTTCTATAGTAAATATCTGGAGTTCTTAGCCCCGCAGTTGCAATCGGTTTATAATGAAGGGAAATCGAGAGGGAGACTACCTCACTCCATGTGTGAGGCTCTTATGGTCCCTTTGTTAAAACCTGGTAGAGCGAGCAGTGACCTCTCCTCGTATCGCCCACTATCCATGTTAACAACAGATTACAAGATTCTGAGCAAAATCTTAGCTAATAGATTGCTAACCCACATGACGGGCCTGATTCATAAGGATCAATCGGGTTTCATCCCTACACGGAACACCACAAACAACATTCGCAGGCTAACTCGACTGCTGGGTGCTCGGTTGTCGGAGGAGACGACACCCCTGGTGTTCTCCATAGATATTGAGAAAGCGTGCGACAGTCTGGAGTGGGACTATTTATATGGAGTGATGAGGCATTTTGGGTTGGGGGAAGGCTACATCAGCTGGACCAAAGTGTTGTACACGGCAGCCACGGCGAGAGTCCGAGTGGGTTCGCTTATCTCGGGACAATATCAGGTGCGCCGTGGCACCAGACAGGGATGTTCGCTGTCCCCCCTCCTATTCGCGTTGGTGATGGAACCGTTTGCGGCGGAAGCCAGATCGGGACGTTACTATAGGGGACTGGTCTATAGGGCCAGACCGCATGCCATTTCACTGTACGCGGACAACCTTCTGATGTTTTTGGCTAACGCGGATGGGGAACTAGAGGGAGCGAGGCGACTCCTTGGACTTTTCGGGAGACTGTCGGGCCTAAAGGTCAACTGGGCCAAATCCTGCTTATTCCTGTTGCGACGGGGAGAGCCGTGCCCTCTCACCACTCAGGAGCTCGGATGGGAGCCTCACTGCCTACATTATTTAGGTGTGTATGTATATCATACGGCAGCAGATATGCTGGATGGCAATTTCACCCGTTGCATTAATGCCCTGAAGGGGAGCATGGATTTCGGGGCCACTCTACCACTCTCGATGACGAGTCGTGTCTCCTTGCTGAAGATGATGGCGCTTCCAAGGCTGTTATATTACTTCCGCACCCTGCCGGTTTGGATACCGGGTTCCGTCTTCCGCCGTTTAAGATCGTTAGTAATAGCGTTTCTTTGGGGTACGGGTAGGCGACGAATAGCGCTAGACACTCTCTTGCGGCCCAAAGATGAAGGAGGTATGGCCGTGCCTGACTTTGAGTGCTATTATTTGGCGGCACAGCTGCAATCCTTTACCCAAGAGATTGCGAGGGTCTATCGAGGTCCGGAGCAAGGTAGAGACGGGGGCACCCCATGCCATGTGCTTGCGTACATTGCCCTTCACCAAAGACTTCTCGTCAGAGACCTGTCTGTAGAGGGGCAAACATTTAGACTTTGCTGGAACCGGGTGCGTAGACGAGCGGGAATTCGGCGAATGTATGCACCGGAGGTTCCGCTGGGAATGATCCTACCTCATGGCGGGAATTGGTCGAGACTGCAGGGTTGGGAGGATGCTGGGCTACAGATGCTGGGCGACCTCTATGAGGTCGGGGTATTGATTCCGTTTCAGACTCTGCAGGACCGGTTCGATTTAACCAGGGGGGATTATCTATTGCATGCGGCAGTGATTGGAGCCATGCAGGAACACTGGGGCGAGGGGCTGCAGGAACCTACCACTTCTATGGCCTGCCAATACACGATGATGGCGGCGGGAACTTTTAAGGCAGTGACCTGCCTGTATTCCCGAATGCTGCGAGAAACCCTGCAGCTGCTCACTGCCCTGAAAGCTAAATGGGAACTGGACCTCCAAATGGAGATCCCCGACACCACCTGGGATCAGCTACTGCGGAGGGCGCGGAAGAGCACGAGAAACGCCAGATTCCAACTCCTGCATTTCTACGTTCTTCACAGGGCATACCTTACACCAGGGAAACTGAAGCAATACTTTCGAGTGGAACAGGCGGCCTGCCCTAGATGTAATACACTGGGGGCGGATCTGGGTCATATGTTATGGGATTGCCCCCAACTGAGGGATTATTGGCGAGAGATTGGGGAGGCACTGAACAACGCCACGGACAGAGAGCTACAATATACTAAAGCGGTGGGAGTGCTGCACTGGTTTCCTCACACGCCCAAAAATAAGACGACCAGTAAGTTTATAGACAAGGGGTTGATATTAGCGAAGAGGGAAATCACCAGGAATTGGAAATCTAAAAGGGGGCCCACTTATAAGCGATGGTACAATGAATGTCTAAAGTGGGCGGCGAGCGAAAGCACCTTGCGATACCAACTAGCTAGAAGGGCTGCGGATGAGAAGGCCTTGGAAAGGGCGACGGCGTGGGAGACACTAGTGCAGGCACTCTGAGATGGCACTGGAGAGGAGGAGGGCGAAAACACGGACTCTGATATAGATGACCCCACTAACACACCGGGAGCACACTCTTAGCGAATGTTACATTCCTCCTTGCACATACCGGAACTTACACTCTCTAGTACTCTACTATAGCGCAGCCATGGGGGGGGGGGGGTTTGAGGAGTTCGGGGGGGTTGTTGACAGGGGGAGGGGGCGGGGTGAAAATTCAAAAGCGGTCCACGTTATCCTACGGCTTCAGCCAACGTGAATTGGGACAAGATGCAGAAGATGGACATCTTGACGTCGCCGCCCGGCCTTCTGGATGTGGGCATACAGGCTGTGTAGCAGTGTCTCTTGGACAAATGTGCATCACAACACTGCATTGACTTAATATTTATCATTGTAATGTATACACAATGGTTTAGTACTGCAATAAAAATGTTACAAAAAATAAATTAATTAGTCATTCTAATTTATTAGTATTTATAATTAATTTGTTACTAATTAATTGGTTGCCAAATGTAATTAATCAATTAATAATGATGCAAATTGTGTAATTTCTTTAGGAGCGGGTTGTGGGTTTATAGGGGAATAGGGTGGGAAGTAACTTTAATTATAATAAAGTAATTAATAATTTTTATTTATTAGTATTTATAATTAATTGTTTATTATTTAATATAACATTTCATTATTTATGTAAATTGCATTAGTTTTTTTAGGAGCGGGTTGTGGGTTTATAGGGGAATTGAAGGGAAGTAATTTAATTACAATAAAGTAATGAATACTTTTTATTGATTAGTATTTATAATTACATTTTTTTATTAATTGAATAATAATTGGTTAATACATTCTATTAATTGATTAATTATGCAAATTGTGTTATTTTTTTAGGAGTGAGTTGTGGGTATTTAGGGGAATAGGGTGGGAAGTAATTTATTTTGAATAAAGTAATTAATAATTTTTATTTATTAGTATTTTATATTTTTATTTTACAATGCTTGTGGTAATTTAATAATTTATTAATTGTGTGATAAATATAATTAATTAATTGTAAATATGTTAATTGTGTCAATTATGTAGGAGTCTTTTATGCGCTCATAGGGGAATATGGTGTGAAGTAACTTTTGTTAATCATTCATTATTTTTTTAATTAAAATTAGTTTATATTAAGTAAAGTTATTTGCTTGTAAAGTGTTTTTTTAAACTCCTATAAAATAAGGTATGTAGTTAATTGTTCTTTTTTTACATTAAAATATTTTTCTATGTTTTGTCATTTATTATATTTTTATTTTTTTGTTAACAATTTTTTATTGTAGTTGGTATTTTGTTTCTTTTTTATTTGAATTAGAGTTTTTGGGAAATATTAATTTTAACCCTCTGCTATCCAACACTTTCCCTACCGTTGCACTCTCTGGAGTGGGAATAGTAATTCTTCCCCTCCGCTATCCAAAACTTTACCTACTGTTGCACTGTCTGAAGTGGGAATAGTAATTTTTTACCCGCCGCTATCTAACACACTCCCTACTGTTGAACTCACTAGAGAGGCAATAATACGTTTTACCCTTCCACTATCCCAACACTTTCCCTACTGTTGCATTCTATTGAGTGGGAATAGTAATTTTTACCCCTCCACAATCCAACGCTTTCCCTACTGTTGCACTGTCTGGAGTGGGAATAGTAATTTTTACCCCTCCGCTATCCAACACTTTCCCTACTGTTGCACTGTCTGGATTGGGAATAGTCATTTTTACCCCTCCACTATCCAACACTTTCCCTACAGTTGCACTCACTGGAGTGGGAATAGTAATTTTTACCCCTCCGCTATGCAACACTTTCCCTACTGTTGCACTCACTGGAGTGGGAGCAGTAATTATTACCCCTCCCCTATCCAACACTTTCCCTACTGTTGCACTCTCTGGAGTGGGAATAGTAAATTTTACTCTTTGCTATCCAACCCTTTCTCTACTGTTGCACTCACTGGAATGGGAATAGTAATATGTTCCCCTTCACTATCCAACACTTTCCCTACTGTTGCACTCTCTGGAGTGGGAATAGTATTTTTCCCCCTTTCCTATCCAACACTTTCCCTATTGTTGCAGTCTCTGGAGTGGGAATAGTAATTTTTACACCTACGCTAACCAACACTTTCTCCTCTGTTGTACTGTCTGGAGTAGGAATAATAATTTTTTCCCCTTCGCTATCCAACACTTTCCCTACTTTTGCAAACTCTAGACTGGAAATAATAATTTTTACCCCTCCGCTATCCAACACTTTCCCTACTGTTGCAGTCTCTGGAGTGGGAATAGTATTTTTTACACCTACGCTATCCAACACTTTTCCTACTGTTGCATTCACTGGAGAGGGAATAGTAATTTTTACTCCAAAGCTACACTTTCTCTACTGTTGCAGTAATTGCAGTGGGAATAGTACATTTTTAACCCTACGCTATTAAACAATTTTCCTACTGTTGCACTCAATGGAGTGAAAAATGTAAGTTTAAAAATGTATAAATATTTTATTATTTTATTTTATAATATAATGTTTTTAATATTATAATTTGGGTTTGATTCCGATTTGGGAAATGAATCAGTACGACGATTCGTATTCGTAGCCGTTTCCGTACGAATAGTAAGAATCCGTCCGAATTGCGTAGTACAATCTGTTGCGAGAAAATACGTCCGAATCATTGCGAACGGTACAACATGAACCCGCACAGTGAACCGTATGATTTGTAAAAATTCCGTACGACCCGCCAAGTACGATCCGGACCGGGGAATGAGTACGCTATTCGTACCGTAAACATCGCATATGCGCAATTTGTACGGAGCGCAACACTATCACATACGCACCGTACCCCTAAAATCAAGGGGTGTACGCACGGGATGTATGCACTGTACACCTATGAACTTGGGGTGTATGAACCGTACTCCTACGGTCCGTACACCTACCATCATGGGGTGTACGCACGAGGACATACGCACCGTACCCCTGAAATGCAGGGGTGTACGCACCGTACCCCGATGCACCGTACTCCTGCAATCATGGGGTGTGTGCACCATACCCGGGGGGTCCGTTTCATACGCATTTCGAGGCAAAATCTGCTTTTACGGATGTTTTAAGCTCCCATAGAAAAAGAGTTGTACGGAGTGTTGTCGATACGATTCGTACTTGCTAGGTCAGAAAATGCAGCTTCAATCCGTACGGACATCGCGTACTGCTCGTTCCGAATGCGATTCGTACGGATTAGTGAGTTGTATGGTCTTTGGTACAATTCGTACGGAGAACTGCTTTGGGTACACATCGTACTAGATTGTACGTACGGGTACGGTTCTGCATACGATTCGTACGGGAAAAAAGCTCTGTACGGCTATTCGGAGGGCATTTTACTGAATCAGAATCGGCCCCCTTATGTTATAGGTGTATTTGTGTATATATATATATATATCTCAACAGCAGTCTCCCACCACACCGCCACCGCGAGAGTAGAGACCACGCAAATCCAGCATACTTCTTCAGCAAAAAGATATTTATTAGAGTAGTCGCTAAATCTGACGCGTTTCAGGCATCAGCCCTTGCTCACAGATTGTCAGGTAATGAACCAAATACCATTTAAATAATTTTTTTTTACAGTTTTATTCATCACATTTTTTCAAAACACCCCACGTGATAATAAAAAGCAAGGACACACTACAGGCTATGAACACATAAGTCTGTCTTCTGAATATTCGTACTTCCTCATTTTGTTATAAATCACATGGTATAAAACAATTCATATTAAAGCCATATTATTTTCTATCTCCTGAGCATTGTTGGATTAAAATTGATAATGTGCTGAAAATCTATATGTATATATTTAAAAGCATAAATGCAATGACCAATCGGAATACTGTGGATTGACAAAATAGCATGTGCAAAATGGGCAATTTACATATTGGTGCAAATCCTGCAATAAAGTGGAAATAGAAAATGTGCAAATTACGCAAAGATATGTAAACCAAGGAATATTGTGCAAATTAGCAAATGTAAACCTCAATCCTCATAATCGTACAGGGGCATACCACAGTAAACTGCAAGTTTCTCTGCATAAATGCATATATGGTCATAAATATAAACTCACTAAAAGATGCAGGAAAATGAGAAAATAAAAAAACCAAATCCTGCTTCCACCAACAGCAACATTAGAAAATAAGCATGTTTCGAAAATCCAAGATTGATATAGAGAGAGAACCACAAAAAGGTAATCTAAAGAAGAGAAGACAAAGGATAATGTGCATGCCAAATTGTCTATGTCCGAATTGAGAGGTGCCCAAAAGAAATAAATCCTAATAAGTGAAAGAAACAAGTGAAATTGTGAAACAATAGAAAGAGGTGTAGTTTAAAGGCGAAATTCAGGAATTGATAATCATAAAGACATTTAGGCGGAGCACTCCACCCATATGAAACCTCCAAAAGTAACTGAATTTATAAAAATACATATAAATACTCTGTGGTATTCAACCCGTTAGGGAACTTGCTATCTAGTTCTAAAATCATCTGTGATTCAAGTCTCCTGAGCATTTTGTCTCTATCACCACCTCTGCGTGGCTTATATATATTTTTTTACAGTTACATATTTTAATATTTTAATATTTTAAACTAAATTTAAGTTTTTAGTTTATTAACATTTTTCAAGTAAATATACATTTATATATTTCATTTTATATATGGATGCTTACATTTTGTTACATTAAATTTGTTTGTTAATTTTTTAATGTTTATTATATCTAAGTAATTATTTTTTTAGTTAATTTTATAATGTAAGTGTTTTAACATTATTTTTTTTACATTAAAAAAAACAATATTTTCGACTTCGATATTTTTGACATCTATATTTACTTTTTGATATTTTTGTCATGTACATTTGAAATATAGGATGTCGATATTTTGACATCTATATTTTTGTCATCAATATTATGTCAGTGATTCATGTTCCTAATGTCGTGTTTTAACTCCTTTTTTTAATCAAACCTTTTAGATGGTTTTATTCGTACCAAATTGGAAATGTATACTTACTGGTCTGTTCTTAAATATTCATATATGGAACCTGATTTTAGGCACAAATGTTTTATTTAATGCGCTTTTATGGTCCTTGATGGCTGAATAAAGACTTGTTGACTGTCACTGGGTGTATTGTAATATTTTAGTATTTCCAAAATGTCGCACATCGTGATGATGGCTTGTAATAGCCCAAACGCGTTGATGTTCTCACCACTTCTCGTGTGCCGGTTCTTCTCAAACTGCCTCTTGTGTGCCAGTTCTTCTTGTTGGCAATGCAAGAGGGACATTTAATACACATACAGGGACGTTATATTTAGCTGGACATTTCGTGGGCGGGAGTTATAGTTAACTCAACTAACTATGACGGTGGAATTTTTATGGTTTTGTAAAAGTGAAATGTCCAGTAATCTATGACGTCCTTGAAACCTATTGTTTTTCCAGTGAATTTCAAAGGATTTTTAAATGTAAATTTCTAATTATGGCATCCCTATTAAGTCCCCTTGAATCCTGCAGGTCCCTGGTGGCCAAGAGGCCCACCAGGTATGTAAGTGCCACAGACCTGCGTTTCGGAGAGGTATTCTGAGGCCACGCCCCTTTTTACACCTTTCTGCAACACAGCTCTGTGGCTCTTACTGGAGGTACCTGGTGGGCTAGTTGGACCGCAGGGACCCTCAGGATTCAAGGTGAGTTAATCTCCCAAATTGCAACACACCAGAGGGCCTGTTTGCACAGTGGTGAAGGGAGGGGGCAGGACCTGATGTGACAAGTGTGCAAACGCACCCCATGGCTCGTTTTAAGTTGGGGGATTAAGTCCCCTTCAATCTTGAGGCTCCCTGGGGGCCAACGAGCCCACCAGGAACCTCCAGTAAACGTCACAGGGCAGCGTTGCAGAGAGGTGATCCCTTTATACACCTCTATGCAACGCAGCTGTGTGGTGCTTACTGGTGGTACCTGGTGGGCTAGTTGGCTCCCGGGGACCCTCAGGACTGAAGGGGATTTAATTCCCTAATTTAAAATGCACCACTGGGCGCATTTGCACAGTGGTGCAGGGAGAGTGCGGGCCTGATGTAACAAGTGTGCAACCATACCCTGTGTCACATTTTAAGTTAAGGGATTAAGTCTCCTTCAATCCTGAGGGTTCTGAGGGCCAACTAGCCCACCAGGAACCTTCAGTAAATGCCACAAGGCTGCATTGCAGAGAGGTGATCCAAGGCCACTCCCCTTTTTACACCTCTATGCAACGCAGCTGTGTGGTGCTTACTGGAGGTACCTGGTGGGCTAGTTGGCCCCCAGTGACCCTCAGGATTCAAGGGGACTTAATCCCCCAACTTAAAACATCCCCCGGGGCAGGCCCTATCTATTGGGGCCCATGGGGGGAGCCCAATTCCCCCCCAGTCCCGCCAGCTCCCCGCCTCCTGCAGGAGCCGGCATTGCTTTTCCACAAGCGGAACTTCTGACATGCAGCTCCCCTTGTGGAAAAAACAATCTGCTTTGCTTCATTGAAGTGAGAGCAGGTATCCCTGCTCTCACTTCAATGAAGCAAAGTAGAGTTTGCTATGTGCGGCTCCCGCCCTACCATAGCAAACTAGTGGGGTCCTCAAGGAGGACACAAGCTTAAATTTAGGCTAGACAATTAATCATTGAGGGAGCATGAAAGTAGTAGGGGAGCATCCATGGTGTAAAATAAACATTTTATTTTACACAATCATGAATAGAGATAGTCAGAGTAAACAGGTGCTCACATAAAGTGACAGGTGCGTGATGTGACAAAGTGCGGTGAACCTAAAAACTTTGCATCGCATTGAAAACAGAATAGGAACTTCACATATGCTCCCCTACTACTTTCATGCTCCCTCAATGATTAATTGTCTAGCCTAAATTTTACCTTGTGTCCTCCTTGAGGACCCCACTTGGTTGCATAGGACCCGATTGGGCGAAACTGGACCGTTGTTTTCCTTAAACATATGTTAACCCCAGGTTCTTCTAACGGGGTACCCTTGTTCTACCATACTACCATAGCAAACAGCAGTGTCCCGGGGATGGGCACTCCGGGACACTGCAGGAGCCGGCCCATTGGGGGGTGGCGGTTGCTAGGGCCATCAAAGGCTCCAGGAAGGGGCCGGGCAGCCCCCTCCCAACGTTTGCAAAGCCCCGGGGATGTGGTGGTCCTCGGCTCTCGGTGGTTCATAACAGACCCCCACATTAACATAGTTTGATCCCCGGGGAGGTGGTGGTCCCCGGGGCATGTGGGGGGTAAAACCTCCCCACACAGGTAACTTTTTGAAAAAAATAAGAGACCCGGGGAGGTGGCAGTCCCTAGGCTGCGGGGGTGCTGTGTGCCCCCCGCAACTCATAACTCTTGCTTCAGTGAGGTGGCGGTCACCGAGGCGGGGCAGTGTGCAGTGGATTGGGCACCCCATGTATTTTAAAAAAATATTAAACTGAGCCCCGGAGAGGTGGCGGTCCCCGGGGATGCGAGGGGGCTGCGTGCCACCAGCAATTCATAAATCTTTCCCCGGGTAGGTGGCGGTCCCTGGGGATACGTGGGGGGATTGGGGCCCCCCACACATTTTTTTCAGTGCCCCGGGACCTGGCCCACCCAGGAATTAAAAATAACGAAGAACGGAAGCCCACACTTTTTTTTTTTTTTTGGCCCGATTCACGCACCCAGCGCAAATTTGATAAAAAAAAACTAAAATGCTACTTTTGGCCCTGGGGGTCCTTGTGGGACCCCCCGAGCAGGCCTAGGGGGTCAGGGTGTTTTTACCCTGCCCCCTTTTCTTTTTTCACCTTTGTTTGTCTGTTTTCTTGTGACTCTGTTCTACTGAGTCACAAGATGTCTGCCAACACTTCCTGGTTTGGAGTGTTGACAGCCAATTAGAATAAAGCTCGTGGTCAGGAGGGTTTGCAAACCCATAGATATCAATATTTGTTTTTTTACAATTTCTCAGTAACTACTAAACGGATTTACACCTTTTTTAAAAAGGTTGTTTTCTTAGCCCAGCAGTACCTTTTTGCCAAATTTGGTGTAATTCCGTGTAGCCTTGGCTAAAGTTTCCTATGGGAAATAGATTTTTTGACTCTTATTTTTTGAATTGCTCAGCAACTACTTAACGGATTTACACCATTTAAAAAAAAAACAGGTCGCTTTCTGAGCCAAGAGCTACCTTTTTGGTAAATTTTGGTAATCCCGTTCAGCAATTCGGGCTGTAGCATTGGCTAAAATTTCCTACTGAAATTAACATGGAGAAAACACTTTTTGGGACCCCCTTTTTAAACAGCCCCCACTTGACAAATCATCCCTCAACTTTTAGGATAGGAGCTGACCTGGATAGACTTTTGTTTTGAGAATTTTGCTAAGATTCGTCAAACGATGCAAAAGTTATTAGCAAATCAAAAAATGCTTTTCTATGGAAACTAGGGGCCCTATAGGATGGCAGGCGGATCGCCTCAGCCAGGCTGGCGGTAGCCACTGCCGGCCTGGCGGGGGCGATCCGCCCTCTATCCATGCCGGAATGACCTCCCGCCATATTATCATGGCTGGGGGGTCCGCGGCGGACGGAAAGACCGTACGCCGCATTTCCGCTCTGGTCACCTTGCGACCGGGTGGAAAGGGGTTCTATATGGTGGTGGTGTCTATCAGACACCGCCAGCCATATTACAGTGGGCATTTGCCAATGCCTTTCTGTGGCAGCATTGCCGCCATGGAAAGGCATGCAGAGTCTGCTTTGGGGGCCCATTGCGGGCCTGCAGGGACTCTGCGGGGGTGGGGGTTGCACATGTGGGGGGTACCTATGGTACACCCAGCAGTTGCATGCACAACATGGCAGGCACCGCGCGGTGCCTGCCTTGTTGTGCATGGAAGTGCACAGCATGCTTTCCTGGCAGTGTGGCGGGCGGTGCTGAGTGTACTGCCTGCCACGATGCCAGGAATGCTGGATGCGCCCACCACTGTGGCGGGCGCATCCTAATTTCCCCCACAGGACCCCCGCCCTTATGGCGGGCGGCCCTTTCTACGATGGGATGGCGGACGGAAAAAGTCCACCCGTCATCCTAATGGGCCCCTAGGTTCTAACTATAACTACCTACTGGCGACCACCAGTAAGTAATATATGTACATATATATATATATATATATATATATATATATATATATATATATATATATATATATATATATATATATATGTACACACACACACACACACACATGCACATATATATGCATTCATATATACACATATATATATACACACACACATATATATATATACACACATATATATATATATAGCAAATCAAAAAATGCTTTACTATAGAAACTAGGTTCTAACTCTAACTTACCTAAAAGCAAACGAGTAACTCTGCATAGTTACCAAGTTTAGATTGAGGTCAGCTCCTATAAACAGCACCCTACAACACCAGCGACAATCTGGACCTGCTCACCTCAAATGGCTGTTTTTTCTAGCAAAGGTTTTAGGCATATGGTTAGCACAGTGCCATTCACACCTAAACCAGAAAATGGTAATGTCTTTTGCCAAGTTTACAGCAAAGTTTTAAAGCATAGAAGCAGTTTGTGCCATCCAAACCGAACTGAAAACGCCGTTTACCACTCCAGGCACACTATTACAGCTTGTTAGTGGCAAATCTGGAATGAATAAAGGCAACCCCTAAAATGTTTGGCTCTTGTTATGAGGTCTTCAGAGATTTATAGATTTGTCCAAACACAAGAGAGCACCCAGTACAAGTCAAAACAATATCCTTTTCAGACTTGGGGTACTGCATAAATTATGCAAAAATGGAAGCAAGGTACTCTGAGTAGTTCCCAAGTTTAGGTGGAGAACTTCTCCTGTATAGAGCACCCTATAACACTAGCAACACGCTCAATCTGCTCACCTCAAACGTCACTTGTAATTTTCTAGCTCAGCATCTGTGGTACTGGGCTAATACTATGCCTACATTTTTGCTAGGAAAACCGACAATTCAGGTGAGCAGACTCGGTGTCACTGGTTTTGTAAGGTGCTCTACCTAGAGTCTCTTGCTTCCTTTTTTGCAAAATGTATGTGGCATTCTGCGCATGAAAGTGTATTGTTTCCATAGATATATATTTATATCTATCAAAACAATACCTTTCAGGCTTAGGGTGCTAAATAAATTATGCATAAAAGAAGCAGAAAACTGTAGGTAGTTCTCATGTTTAGTTGGAGGGCAGCTCCTATATAAAGCACACTACTACACCAGCAAGACTCTAAATTTGCTTACCACGCTGGATGCTCCTGTTTCTTGCCTAAAACTTGAACGCGCTGTTGGGAGAGTGCGCCCCGCATCTTTGGGTAACTGTGAACCTTGATTTAATGACGGCCGACCCGGCTGGGGGGGGCGCACTGCTGTGGAATCAGACAGTTCCGCGGCCGGTCTATGATCAACGCTGCAGATACAACTGGCGCTTATTTACATGGGTGAGAACTGAACAGAAGCACTTGTGATTGGAAATCATATTTGACTCAATTTCTGCCGGCAGCCCACTGAGGTGTTGATGTTAAGGACTGGAAAAAACACTAAGGTAGGGGGGGGGGCCTGAGGGAGTTTAGAGACCGTACAGAGACACATTCCCTAAGTAACATGTAAAACACAAAAGTGTCAAAGGGTCTGGGCATAAAGTCTAAATGTGGTACATTAAACTAGAGAAGTCAGTGAAAATCCCTACATGAAGATAAAGAAAGCATAGATAGGTACCTTGTGATCCCTAACAGGATACCCATCAGTCGCCACTCGGAACCGCCCTTCATCATTTGGGATTCCTGTTAACCATATAAAAGGTACACCATTGGTTTTAGATGGAAGGTAAGATGTAAATACCTCGTATAAACCTAGTGGTTACCAGTATGGTTAGAGTGTCACAGGCCATTCATTAGCTGAAAAAATGAGTGACTGGTTTGCAGTGCAAGTGAAAGAAAGTGCTCGGTGAAAATAAAATTGGGTGAGGGAGTAGGAAAGTATTTATTCTGTTTTATGCTCGCTCCACCAATGTTAAAAAAGCAGCAATGGTAAATTAAGTAAATATTTACCAGGATGTAATAGTGGTCAACATGTTTCAGCAAATCTAGGGACTAAAGAGTCCATTGCTTTCATCAGGACCTAGATTTTGGATACAGCTACTGCAAAAATAAAGTGTGGAGTGTATTTAAAAAGTGACTACATATGAAACAATCTGCAACATGAGAAAAGATCACCTGGATCCCTAGGTGTCGTCTTTATTCGCAGTTGATGTATGTCACCTTGTAGTCGAAGTAGAGGGCTCCACCCCGCCTGGCAACGACTCAGGACACGAGGGAAGCACCGCTCTCTCTGTCGGTACTTCGTTGCCACCTTTCAAGCCGGTTGGGCAGTTGAGTAAGCAGCAAGCCTCAGAGGAAGGGTGTAGCCCGAAACGCGTCAGGCGCTGCTGACGCTGGATGCTCCTGTTTCTTGCCTAAAACTTGAACGCGCTGTTGGGAGGGTGCGGCCGCACCTTTGGGTAACTGTGAACTTTGATATGTGTATATGTATTTATATATGTGTGTATATGTATATTCACTGAAAAAAAACATGGGTTATAGACCATATATAGTTAGGAATTAGCATTTACAAAACCTTATTTTACTCACACAAAACCATTGAAATTCCATATATAGTTAGTTGCACTAACTATATATCGCGCACCCGCAATCCACTGCTGATGATGTCACATATTACATCATTCATGACATGGTCAGTGACATCACTGATGACAACTCAAATGACATCACTGACAACATCACTGATAATATCATTCATGTGATAATACAATGAACCTCTTCAGACTCTAATATAACCTTAGATACAATCAGTGTAAAAAGACACTCACAGATTGTCACTCATCCATGGAGTTACTCATACATCTAGTCAGTCATGCAAAGAATCAATCACACCTCCATTTCCTCAACTATACAGTTATACACACCTTACTAATTCAAACATATTCTAACACATATTTAATCTCCTATACGATCCCTGATACAAGTTCACAATGATCCATACAGCCACTCACACATTCACTGGCTCTTATGCACAGTTATTTATATATGTCAACTCTCACACGTACTGTGTTTTACATATGTACTTACTTTGACATGTAGCACTGAGATAT
Organism: Lissotriton vulgaris; assembly: GCF_964263255.1. Classification (NCBI taxonomy): domain Eukaryota; kingdom Metazoa; phylum Chordata; class Amphibia; order Caudata; family Salamandridae; genus Lissotriton; species Lissotriton vulgaris. Next base: position 26,771 of record NW_028250689.1, read on the forward strand.
CCATTCACTCACCAATACACTCATGCACACAGTCAACCACCCATACAGCTGTTTCCACATGCAGATTTGAACCCATACATTTAGTGAATCAACTGTTCACACATCTATGCACAGAGTCACACACCTCCCAGCCTCCCACACACACACACTCACTCTCCCATACAAATACTTGGGCAACCAATCAATAACCCATATTGTTACTGATCAACACATGCAGCAGTTTACAGAACAGACATAATGATATAGTGTGAATAAAATCAATTTTGGAAAAGGTGATGGACAGAGTTTCTGAATGATGCAGAATACTCCTACCCAGTCAAGAGATCAGGGCTTGATCCATCACCGTTTTTTAGCTCACTGCACCATCCCAGCTCAGAACCTGGCTATATGCAAATTAGTCTGTTCCTGTCATAGTGCATGATGGGAACAGGGCAAACCAAACTACCAAGCCAATTCTTATACTGGGAACGAAACAAGCTTCCGGGGACCGGTTTCTGGCATTTCAGCCGTAGTCGGCCCGGCTTGCTTGAATCCTGATGGTGCAATGAGCTAGGGACTCACGTCTGAGTATACCCTCCCACACTTAGTGTGGATAAAATCAAATTTGGAACTGGGACAGGAACAGACTAATTTGCATGTAGCCGGGTTCTGAGCTGGGATGGTGCAGTGAGCTAAAAACGGTGATGGATCAAGCCCTGATCTCTTGACTGGGTAAGAGTATTCTGCATCATTCAGAAACTCTGTCCATCACCACCCCCTTTTCCAAAAACAAGTTCACAATGATCCATACAGCCACTCACACATTCACTGGCTCTTATGCACGGTTATATATGTCAACTCTCACATGTACTGTGTTTTACATATGTACTTACTTTGACATGTTGCACTGAGATATCCATTCACTCACCAATACACTCATGCACACAGTCAACCGCCCATGCAGCTGTTTCTACATGCACTTTTGAACCCATACATCTAGTGAATCAACTGCTCACACATCTATGCACAGTCATACACCTCCCAGCCACTCATACAAATACTTGGGCAACCAATGAATATCCCATATAGTTACTCATATAGCTACTGATTAACACATTCAGCAGTTTACAGAACAACAGACATAATGATGCACAAATTAAGACAGTTTAGTCACCAACCCATGCACTCAGTGAGACACATTTAATCACTCACTCATACAGTCAGTCATGCACCTCCTAAATTCTTCATCCAGACACGTATACATCCACTCATTCTTCAATATGTAAGACATATTTTAACTTTACAGAAACATACAGTCATTGGATAATGTCATCAGTGATGTCATTTGAGTTGTCATCAGTGATGTCATCAGTGATGTCAGTGACCATGTCATGAATGATGTAATATGTGACATCATCAGCAGTGGATTGCGGGTGCGCGATATATAGTTAGTGCAACTAACTATATATGGAATTTCAATGGTTTTGTGTGAGTAAAATAAGGTTTTGTAAATGTTAATTCCTAACTATATATGGTCTATAACCCATGGTTTTTTGAGTGAATTTTCAAGGTTTTGTAAATGCTAATTCCTAACTATATATGGTCTATAATCTATGGTTTTTTCAGTGAATTTCAATGGTTTTTTAATAGCAAATATCAAAAACTTTAAAATGTCAAGTACGTGGTAGGTAAAAACATTTTCGTGTCTATGCACGCTGATGTGCTTTGAACGCTGCCCCCCCCTCCCTCCCCCCTCTTTTCTTTTAGGAGTATTCTCTCTTTGCAGATAGTGAAGGGTAGGTAACGCAGGCCTTTGCCCCCGTTGTAATCCGTCGTGCCTGCTTCCCTCTCCATTTGATTGATTGTTATCCAAGCATTTACTGTTTTAGAATTGGTTCTCTTTGGTTCATTCTCTATTTACAAACAAGCACAGAGTCGCAATACTCTGTTTAGTCTTTGCAGATAGTGAAAAATCGTTAGAAACAACAAAAGGAATCAAGCAAAATCAGTAGGCCACTAATGGGATCTCTTTTTGACCTCGCTAAAATAGAAACATTAGGAACAACCCCTCATGAGAAATATGAAACTAGTGAGAGGAACTGAGCTCGACGCCATGATGGCTGCAAGACAGCTCGGCTCCGCCGCCCACCCCGCCCAAAACAACGACAAACCCTATGCAAGTATTATAAATATATACAACACACCAGCAAAGTAACAGGGTAAAACGTTTTATTAAATAACTATTTACATGGCAGCCTGCTGCAACATCGATCCAAATGCATGCCGCCGTTCCCGGGATTTCTCCCCGACTACTCTGCGGCCTACGAGATGGAGAGGCCGGGGCGTTGACTAGGCGGGGCCTCCGGCCGCAACCACAGCGTCAACGATCGCTGCTAACAGCCACTGATCTGAAGAACCGCTGCCTGCGATGCTTCCCTGAGCCGCTTGACGGAGGCCCCGAGGGGCGGTGTGGTGGCGCGGACTCGGAGGGGGCGCTTGACTCCTGCCCCCTCCCCAAGTCTTGTTGCCCTGGTGTGGCCTGAGATCGCCCCCGACATAGGCGGTCGGCTCCCGGGGTCAGGCGGAACTTGTTGCCTTTTGGTGACTCTTCCATTCTGGACCTTGTCCCACAATCCGTTTGACCTGAAGACACGTCCTGCGGTGCCCTGGTCCAACCATCACATATACCTGCGCCAGGACACGGCGTGGGGTGCACTGGAAGGGAGAGGCGGCGCGAACGAGCCTCCCCCACCTCCCCAGGTGGAGGTTTCTCAGCTACACCCCAGCGCTTCACTCGGCCACCTGAGTTGCGCCTCGCTCGGCCAGCTGAATTGCGCCTGCTCTTGTTATTGCAGCGTCTCACCCGCTATCCGGATGAATTACACCCACTCATGCAGTACAGCGACAGGCGGCTGCCACGGAGCTCAGGAAATGGTGGTCGGCTCCACAGACTTGGGCCTAGCCTGCAAGGATGGCTCTGGGCAACCCTGGAACTCGGATGCTTGACGGCGTGGGGTGCACTGGAAGGGAGAGGCGGCGCGAACGAGCCTCCCCCACCTCCCCAGGTGGAGGTTTCTCAGCTACACCCCAGCGCTTCACTTAGCCACCTGAGTTGCACCCGCTCCTGCCGCACAGGGCCTCGCTCGGCCAGCTGAATTGCGCCTGCTCTTGTTATTACAGCGTCTCCCCCGCCATCTGGATGAATTGCACCCACTCTTGCAGTACAGCGAGAGGCGGCTGCCACGGAGCTCAGGAAATGGCTGTAGGCTCCACAAACTTGGGCCTGGCCTGCAAGGATGGCTCTGGGCAACCCTGGAACTCGGACGCTTGACTGCTAGGGCATGGGCCCCATTCCCAAAAGCGTCCCCTCACCCTTGAAGATTCTACAAGAGTCACCGGGGCCCCCGACTCCCGCAGACTTTCGGTGGGGAGCGACTGCCATGATTGCTCGAGGAATGGCCACGACGTAGCCACGGAATACTCTCATGCTGACGCCAGCTTCAGTCTGAAACATCCAGAAACACTGTAGACTACCAATTCGATCAGTTCCGGTGGAGCCCCAACGTGACCCGGTAGAGAAGAACTTGCCCTCCCCTCTTTGACTGATGGTTCTTGTTGCCTGTCCCTTCTGTCATATGACGCGCCGCGTTAGCGCACCCGGAAGTGCTCCGGTGTGCAAGGCGCGAAAAGCAGCTACCCGGAAGCGATCCGGGGCGCGGCACGAAGCGCGTAACGTAAGCATAACAGGACATGTGACTTGTTAATAAAACTTTTCATTGGTTCATTTCACTTTTGGGTTCCTAATGATGTAAGGCTAGGTCATGTGACCTAAAAATAACACTTTTCATTGGTTCGGACTGGGAGGGGGCGCTTAGCTCCTGCCCCCTCCCCAAGTCTCTCTCGGCCAGCAGAGTTGCGCCTGCTCTTGCTATTACAGCATCTCACCCGCCATCCGGCTAAATTTCACCCACTCTTGCGATACAGCGACTCTTCCATTCTGGAAGTTGTCCCACAATCCGTTTGACCTGTAGACACGTCCTGCGGTGCCCTCGCAATGCGGCCTGGTCCCTGAATGTGTGCAGGGGGACGGTATTTCTCGCTCGGCCAGCAGAGTTGCGCACACTCTTGCGGCCTACGACATGGAGAGGCCGGGGCATTGACTAGGCGGGGCCTCCGGCCGCAACCACAGCGCCAACGATCGCTGCTAAAGGAGGGGAGCCTTGCCCGTGAGAGCCACTGATCTGAAGAACGGCTGCCTGCGGTTCCTCCCTGGACCGCTTGACGGAGGCCCCCCAGGGGCGGTGTAGTGGCGCGGACTGGGAGGGGGCGCTTGGCTCCTGCCTCCTCCCCAAGTCTCTCTCGGCCAGCTGAGTTGCTCCTGCTCTTGCTATTACAGCGTCTCACCCGCCATCCGGCTAAATTTCACCCACTCTTGCGATACAGCGACTCTTCCATTCTGGACCTTGTCTCCCCAGAGGTACATCACCTTACACAGACATGCACTCTGATCTCCTTGGCCTCAGTCAAGTATCAATAGTAAGATTTTCATAGGTGAGTGTAAGTGGGGGCTGTTTGAGGACCTGACTGCATTGGAAAGCAATGTGATGCGGTGCCTCCCTGAACCGCTTGACGGAGGCCCACGAGAGGTGGTGTGGTGGTGCGGACTGGGAGGGGGCGCTTGGCTCCTGCCCCCTACCCAAGTCTTGTTGCCCTGGTGTGGCCTGAGATCGCCCCGACATAGGCGGCCGGCTCCCGGGGTCCGGCTGAACTTTTTGCCTTTTGGTGACTCTTCCATTCTGGACCTTGTCCCACAATCCGTTTGACCTGAAGACACGTCCTGCGGCCTGGTCCCTGAATGTGTGCAAGGGGACGGTATTGATTGGATCAAGATGGCGGCTTCACACAAAGCTGACTCAAGTATTGCTGCTGATGCTATGCAAACAAAAACTGGTTTTCAGTTTGTACATTCTTCAGGATTTTTCCATCCAAGGCTGGTTGAGAGTTTGTAGAACGATGGCTTCAGATTTTCAACATACTACTCTTCAACATTCTTCATAAATGTAACAATGTGAGACTCACTAGGAGAACCGCCGTTTATCTTTTGTTTCAAAATGCTGCCAACAATATTTTCTGAATGGAAGACACCATCTTGTAGCATAAAAGGCTGCGTCAAGGGTGGTATTGCCCAGAATGTCTTGTTTTCTAGTGCTCGTAATGACGAAGCCAGAACTTCCGAAAAGGATTCTGGTCCTGCCGCTACCTACTGGAGACATTGAACTATACTCTGGACCTGCCTGGCCTCGACCAAAATGGCGCCAGTATGGGAGCGACTTGCAACTCCTTATGACGTTCTAGTTACTTAGCCTTGACGTTATGGGGGATGTATGCGGTCTTTGTGCACATGGCGGGCGGGGAAGGGTACTGACTGGGAATACGGACAACCCAATTGATGTCGATTTTTCATTATTAATTATTGTATTAATAAAGCTTCGAAGTAATGTTACCCATGATACTCGCCCATGGTGTGCGTATAGACGATTTTATTGTAACTGATCCTGTTATACTTTCAATTATAAAATAAACCTTCACTGATCCTACAACCGTTTGTCACGTTTCGTTTTTTCAATTAAATGGCTCGCTTGTTGCATACTCCTATACCCCTGGCTTTTGAAAGACACCATCTTGTACAATAAAGGGCTGCGTCAAGGGTGGTATTGCCCAGAATGTCTTGTTTTCTAGTGCTCGTAATGACGAAGCCAGAACTGCCGAAAAGGATTCTGGTCCTGCCACTACTTACTGGAGACATTGAACTATACTCTGAACCTGCCTGGCCTCGACCAAAATGGCGCCAGTATGGGAGCGACTTGCAACTCCTTATGACGTTCTAGTTACTTAGCCTTGACGTTATGGGGGATGTATGCGGTCTTTGTGCACATGGCGGGCGGGGAAGGGTACTGACTGGGAATACGGACAACACTATTGATAACGCAAAAAAGGATTTTTTTTTTTTTTTTTGCCCCGCGGGGCCCTTTTAAAGCCTCCACATCAAACCTAGGGGGTCAGGGAGGGTCTACTATGCCCCCTTATGGTCATTTCCCCCTTTGTTTTGGCCTCCTCTTGTCTCTCGATCCTACCGAGAGACAAGATGGCGGCCGATCCGGACTGTTTAGAATGTTGACAGACACCGGAGAGCCAATCAGCTTCGCTTCGCAAAGTTCTGTTACGCGAAAAGTACGCGAACCGGAGCGCTACCCGGGACGCTGTCACAGATATATATATTTTTTTGAACGTTAATTTATCAAAATCCACTGGAGCACGTATATTGAGACCTAGCAAAGGCACATCGGGCTAACAGTCCCTACATTTTTGCCAAGTTTCATGCAAATCCATTCAGCCGTTCAAGCTAAAAGGGAGGCCAACTGTCAGGATCCAACCTCTGCTTGTTACCGACATGTGCCAATGCTTTACTATCCAGCACTGTCAATGCTAGTTCAATCTACTTCAATGTATTTATCAATGCTGGTTGCTCTCCGTTTATTGCCAATGCTTGTTTATGTTAGTGACTAGGGTAACGTCTTGGTTAACGTGCCAATGTTTGTTGAATTCCATGTGGGTCTCGAAGGTTTGCTGTTGTAGTCCTTTTTTCCCTTTGCAGCTTCCGTACCCGCTTCTGAGAGTATTTAAGCGGCCACGCCCTGGAAACCGTGCGGATTATTCTCGCCGGTTCCTGGGACACGTCGCCTTCAGCTTCGCTCCGTCGGAAGGATCTTGTGGCTGTTTCCGGTCTTCAGAGGAGCCCCGCAGCTGTTCCTGGAAAGGTCCTCAGTTCCTGAGAATGGTAGTAAACTACCACGAATCTCCGCTTGCTTGAAAGCAGGTAGGACGTACCCTTTTCTTTTTTAAAGCACGAGCGCTGGAAGTCCCGGTTTATCTTCTCGTCGTGCCTTCCTTCTGAGTTCTCTTTAACTAGCGTCCAAATACTGAGCCCTGAATGTTTTCGGATCCTTGTTACAGCGCACTGAGTGGCATTACAAACTCGTTTTCAGATTCTTGTTGCAGCGCATTTTGAGTAGCGTTACAAATTCGATTTCATGGTGAAAGCCTCCCTGCGCTGAACTCGACGGAAAGCCTAATGTCATAGAATCTGTTGTGCAACAAACTAAACTGTGGTGTTAACAGTATTTACCTTGCTAGCAGATGATTCTTGGAACGCTATTTTTTGTGAAGTTATCTGAACTATAAGAACTATAAGAACAATAACCAATGCAAATCTTTTGAGGCTGAATTGTACTCAGGGAATCTTTGCATGAAACCAATGCAAGGGTGATATTCCGATAAACATATATATATTGCTGATCTGCAGATAACACTGGAATGAGATAATCATATTAATACAGGATAGGAAAACAGAAGTCATGTTGCCTTATTCAGAGTAATGCTAAGTTTTATAATGTTTGTTTAACCTGATATTTTTCCTAGGTGCAGAACATTAGTACAGTTTAGTCTCTAGCTGGAGTACACAGGAGTTCGAGTGTTCCAGTGTTTTTTTCTCGTTCCAGATCTCCCTCCCCGCAGTACCCTCCCTTACCTCCCCTCGTCTAGCCACTTTGACCCTCTGCGTAACTTTCTTAAAGTGCAGAGTCAGAGCTGCTGGAAGGTGGGCTTTTGGGTACTGCTCCCGGGGAACACTAAGTGGACTTTTAAAATCAAGTCCCTGACAGAATAATCCGCCCACGAATTTTGTTCCTCCCGAGCAGTACTCAAAATGGCCACTATGAATGACCTATGTGCCTTGATAGGGAATTTGCAGAAAGAACTAACAGCTAGTAGGCATGAAACTGCTGCGTTGGCTAATAAAGTTACACATTTACAGTCACGCTTGGACTCAGTACCGTCCTCAGTTCTCCCTCAAACAAATGTGTCCACTTCATCTCCTTCTGTCTCAGTAACTGTCCCTACGACCGTTCCTTTGGCACAGCCAGAGAGGTTTGCTGGGGAGCCGAGTAAATTCCAGACCTTCATGACCCAGGTTCAATTACATTTTATGGTCAAGCCAACTTCGTTTCCTGATGCCCAATCCAGAATTGCCTTTCTGATTTCCTTTTTAAGTGGAGACGCAGCAATGTGGGCGGTTCCATTAGTTCAATCAGATGACCCTCTGTTGTATAATTGGGTACAGTTTAAGCGAGAGTTCGAAAGAGTCTTTGATAGGCGCACAATCACCGGATCTGCAGACCGCGAACTTTTGGAACTAAAACAAGGAAATAAAGATCTTGTGCATTATCTTACTCAGTTCAATCGTCTAGTGGCCGAGACCGATTGGCCAGAGGCTAAAAGAGCTGCTCTATATTATCAGGGACTGAGGGACGAGTTAAAGGACCTTATAGCTCCCATTGACCCACAACCCCGAACATGTGCTGATTTAATTGCGCTCAGTCTTCGTTTGGATCATCGAGTGGCTGACCGAAAAGGTGATAAAAAAAGAACTGATTCCCGAATCTTTTCTAGGGCAAAGGACAGATCCTTTTCCAATCCTCAAGAATCTGTAGAACCAATGGAAATCGGAAGTTTGAGAAAACCCCTTACGTCTGAGGAGAAGGAAGCCAGACGAAAGAATGGTCTTTGTCTTTACTGTGGAAAGAAAGGTCATTTCGTTAGAGAATGTTCTTTGAAGCCTAAAAATTCTTGGTCACGAGACCAGAAGGAAAACAAGTCGGAAAACTAGAGAACTCGAATCTGGATCAGGAGACTTTTTCGAGTTGGCAACTTCCTCCTGAACAATCAATAGCAAACACCCTACAGTTAACTGTCCCTCATCTAACCTTGAACGTTCTTTTAATTCTACCAGACCAGAAACAGATCATGGTTGCTGTGATGATTGACTCTGGTGCTACCGGAAATTTCATTGATTCGAAGTTCATTTCAAAGACCAACATACCAACACTTGCAAAAACAAAGCCAGAAGTCGTTTACGCAGTCGATGGCACTCAGCTGACTTCAGGAATGATCACTCACAGTACCCGTTCCTTATCAATGGTTTGTGATTCTGGAGTCAGAAAACACCAAGAAACCATTTCTTTTGATGTTATCGATGCACCTCAATTCGGGGTTATCCTAGGTATCCCATGGTTAACTCAACATAACCCTACCATCGATTGGGTAAAACGCTCTATTGAATTCTCTTCCTCGTGGTGCAAGACTGAATGTTTTAATCCTGAGCAAACTTTACAAGAATCTCCGAGTGCCATCCTTCATACTGCCTCCGCACTTTATGTTTCCACAGCTGCTGAACAGAACATCATTCTACCCCCGGTTTACGAAAATTTTGCAGATGTCTTTTGTGAACAAAAAGCCGAAACCCTACCACCACATAGGGACTATGATTGTGCTATTGATCTGGTACCTGGGGCTAAAATTCCCTGTAGTAGGATCTACGCTTTGACTGAATTGGAAAACAAACATCTTCGTGAATATCTGGACAAGTTTCTGAAAAATGGTTTTATACGACCCTCCAAATCTCCTGCAGCCTCCCCACTCTTCTTTGTGCCTAAGAGTAATGGAGAATTACGCACTTGCATTGACTATAGGGCTCTCCGATATCACTATCAAAAATCGGTACCCATTACCATTGATTCCTGTACTCCTTGATCAAGTGCGGTCTGCTTCAATTTTTACGAAACTTGATCTGCGAGGTGCCTACCACTTAGTCCGTATTCGACCTGGAGATGAGTGGAAGACGGCCTTCAGGACTCGCTTCGGGCTGTTTGAGTATAATGTAATGCCATTCGGCTTATGCAATGCTCCAGCCGCTTTTCAATTTTTTATTAACGATGTCCTTCGGGATTTCCTAGATAGATTCGTCATTGCATACATTGACGATCTACTAATTTTTTCATCCTCAATGGAAGAACATATACAACATGTCAAAACTATTTTAACCACTCTGAGAACCCATGGCTTATTTTGTAAACTGTCCAAATGCGAGTTTCACACTACAAAAGTCGAGTTCCTGGGTTTCATTCTTTCTCCTTCTGGTATCACTATGGCTCCTAGAAAAATTCAAGCGATTCTTGATTGGCCCACCCCAACCACAGTGAAAGACATTCAACGTTTTCTAGGATTTGCCAACTTTTATCGACGTTTTATTAAAAACTTTTCAACTCTGGCTACTCCCTTGACTCAGTTACTAAGAAAAAATGTGAAATTCATTTGGACCACAGACACAGAATCTTCCTTTCAGTCTCTCAAGAAGACCTTCACCCAAGCACCTGTTCTACGACATCCGGATACAGAGTTGCCTTTTATAGTGGAAGCTGATGCTTCTGATTCCGCTATAGGAGCTATCTTGTCACAAAATGATTCAAAAACGAATGAACTCCATCCCATTGCCTTTCTTTCCAGAAAATTTCTCCCAGCAGAAACTAACTACACTATAGCAGAGAAAGAACTCTTAGCCATACGTTACGCTTTCAAAGAATGGCGTCATTACTTACTAGGGGCCAAACATACTGTGACTGTATATACAGATCATCGCAATCTTCAGTTTTTGAGATGTGCCAAAGCTTTGACCCCTAGGCAACTTCGTTGGACACTATTCTTTGCAGAATTTGATTTTGTCATAACTTTTAGACCTGGCACAAAAAACAACAAAGCAGACTCTTTATCACGTTATGACTGCAGACCTGAAGACTCTTCCCAAACTCTCAAACCTACGAGCATGCTTTCTAGAAGCCAAATCATTGGCGCTACTATGTCGGATGTCTTCTTCCTGCAAATAAGACAAGCAATGCCGATTCCTAAACTACAGACCTGGGTACAAGAAGGGCCTCACAGAACTATCCATCAAAATCTGCCCTTTTTCTCAGGCCTCTTGTTTGTTCCAACCAAAAAATTACAGACCCAGGTTTTGCATTGGTGTCATGACAGTCAATTGGCAGGTCATCCAGGCATCACAAAGACTAAGGATTTGGTTCAAAGAAATTTCTGGTGGCCAACTTGGAAAAAAGATGTGATCTCTTTTGTGCAGGCCTGCGATGTTTGTGCTCAAGCCAAGGGGGAACATGGGCGCAAGAAAGGCCTTTTGCTTCCTCTTCCAACTCCAACCCAAGTCTGGGAGGACATCGCAATGGATTTCATTACTGACTTACCAGAGGATCAGGGAATGACTACCATTCTGGTTGTAGTGGATCGTTTATCTAAAATGGCACACTTCATCGCTTGCAACAAACTCCCCTCCTCTTCCCAGCTAGTGCAACTCATTTTACAACACATAGTACGCTTGCACGGACTTCCTAGATCTATTACATCTGATCGTGGTCCGCAATTCATCTCTCAATTCTGGAAGGGCTGGTGTAAAGCTCTTAACATTAAAAGTAACACTTCCACTAGCTTCCATCTAGAATCTGACGGACAAACAGAAAGGGTGAATCAGATTCTCAAACAGTACTTAAGATGTTTTCTGTTCAAAAAGCAGGGCTCTTGGTTGACTCTCTTGTGGGAAGCAGAGTTTGCATACAACAATCTACAGAATGCTTCCACAGGTCTGTCGCCATTCTTCGCTGTGTATGGTTATCATCCTCATTTCACACCATTGCTGTTAGCTAGTGAGAAAACTAATATACCATCTTTAAATGTGCATTTCCACGAAATGAAAAAGATCACTCTGGTCTTACGAAGGAATGTTCTGAAAGCTAAAGCCTCATACAAAAAGTTTGCAGACAGGAAGAGACAAAAGGGACCTGACCTCCAGGTTGGGGATATGGTATGGCTTTCTACGAAGAATTTCCAGTTCAGAAAACGGTATAAGTTTCATCCAAAATTTATTGGTCCCTACAAAATTGTTCAGTGTGTGAACCCTGTGTCGTACAAATTGCTTCTTCCAAAGGACATGAAAATCTACCCTGTTTTCCATGTCTCACTGTTGAAAAAGGCAACCCCTAAAAAGAGATCTCGCCCTCCTGCAGTACTCGTGAGGGATCAAGAGGAATATGAGGTGCGTTGTGTGAAAGATTGTAAACGCATCAGGGGGAAACTTTGGTATTTGCTATCATGGAAGGGTTATGGTCCTGAGGAGGATTCTTGGGTATCCAAAGACAATGTTCATGCTCCTCGGTTGGTACGTGCTTTCCATGCTAGACATCCAAATGTCCGTTTCTGATCCTCGAAGAATGGGTGTCCCCATTTTTGTTGGGGGGCACTGTCAGGATCCAACCTCTGCTTGTTACCGACATGTGCCAATGCTTTACTATCCAGCACTGTCAATGCTAGTTCAATCTACTTCAATGTATTTATCAATGCTGGTTGCTCTCCGTTTATTGCCAATGCTTGTTTATGTTAGTGACTAGGGTAACGTCTTGGTTAACGTGCCAATGTTTGTTGAATTCCATGTGGGTCTCGAAGGTTTGCTGTTGTAGTCCTTTTTTCCCTTTGCAGCTTCCGTACCCGCTTCTGAGAGTATTTAAGCGGCCACGCCCTGGAAACCGTGCGGATTATTCTCGCCGGTTCCTGGGACACGTCGCCTTCAGCTTCGCTCCGTCGGAAGGATCTTGTGGCTGTTTCCGGTCTTCAGAGGAGCCCCGCAGCTGTTCCTGGAAAGGTCCTCAGTTCCTGAGAATGGTAGTAAACTACCACGAATCTCCGCTTGCTTGAAAGCAGGTAGGACGTACCCTTTTCTTTTTTAAAGCACGAGCGCTGGAAGTCCCGGTTTATCTTCTCGTCGTGCCTTCCTTCTGAGTTCTCTTTAACTAGCGTCCAAATACTGAGCCCTGAATGTTTTCGGATCCTTGTTACAGCGCACTGAGTGGCATTACAAACTCGTTTTCAGATTCTTGTTGCAGCGCATTTTGAGTAGCGTTACAAATTCGATTTCATGGTGAAAGCCTCCCTGCGCTGAACTCGACGGAAAGCCTAATGTCATAGAATCTGTTGTGCAACAAACTAAACTGTGGTGTTAACCGTATTTACCTTGCTAGCAGATGATTCTTGGAACGCTATCTTTTGTGAAGTTATCTGAACTATAAGAACTATAAGAACAATAACCAATGCAAATCTTTTGAGGCTGAATTGTACTCAGGGAATCTTTGCATGAAACCAATGCAAGGGTGATATTCCGATAAACATATATATATTGCTGATCTGCAGATAACACTGGAATGAGATAATCATATTAATACAGGATAGGAAAACAGAAGTCATGTTGCCTTCTTCAGAGTAATGCTAAGTTTTATAATGTTTGTTTAACCTGATATTTTTCCTAGGTGCAGAACATTAGTACAGTTTAGTCTCTAGCTGGAGTACACAGGGGTTCGAGTGTTCCAGTGTTTTTTTTCTCGTTCCAGATCTCCCTCCCCGCAGTACCCTCCCTTACCTCCCCTCGTCTAGCCACTTTGACCCACTGCGTAACTTTCTTAAAGTGCAGAGTCAGAGCTGCTGGAAGGTGGGCTTTTGGGTACTGCTCCCGGGGAACACTAAGTGGACTTTTAAAATCAAGTCCCTGACACCAACCGCCCTATGGAAATTAACATGGGAAAAACGTGTTTTGGGACCCCCCTTTTTTCTCGGCCCCCCCTTGACAAACCCCCCCCCCAAATTTTCGGGAGCTGCTCAGAAACAAAATGTGCAATTTTCCTGAAAATTTCAGCCAATTCCGTCCACAAACGCCAAAGTTATTAGACATAGAATTTTCAAAAATCCCATAGAGAAAAAATCCTAACTATATATACCTACTGGCGACCGTACTCGTTCACTCTCCAAAAAGAACGATGTCCTACTAGGGCTGTGATTAAAATCCAGTTTTGAACACTAATGCTGGTCGATGGAGTATGAACGAGTACAGTGGAATTTGCTGGGATTGGCGATCCCGTCTGGGGCCCGCCGCTGTAAGTGGCCATCGAAGCTTCCCGCCAAACTTTGTGTTTGATATATATATATATATATATTTTTTTTTTTTTTCACTGAAAAAACCATAGGTTTCACACTCAGTGATGTCACTGACCATGTCATGAGTGATGCAATATGTGACGTCATCAGCAGTGCATTGCAGCCGCGCAAGTTATAGTGAGTCCAACTAACTATAACGTGGGAATTTCAATGGTTTTATGTCAGTAAAATTTCCAGCTAACTATAACTGGTGTGAAACCTATGGTTTTTTCAGTGAATTTAATAGGTTTTTTAAATGCTAATTCCTAACTATAACTGGTGTGAAACCTATGGTTTTTTCAGTGAATTTCATAGGTTTTTTAAATGCTAATTCCTAACTATAACTGGTGTGAAACCTTTGGTTTTTTCAGTGAATTTCATAGGGTTTTTAAATGCTAATTCCTAACTATATATAGGGCCTCAAACCTATGTTTTTTCAGTGAATTTCAAAGGTTTTTAATAGCAAATTTCTATAGCTATGAAATGTAATATTTTTTAAAATGAATCCTATATTGTATATTTATGTAATACTATTTTCCTAATGTATATTGTTCATGGTTTTTTAATTTTTAAAAAAAATTCTGTCCTGGTGCGAGTACTGGTGAGCACACCGGTAAGCGCAGTCTTCCGGCGCGCCCCGGTGCGCGTACTGGTGCGCGCCCCGTAACGCACCCCCCAAAAAAAAGAAAAAAAAAGAATGAAGGAGTGTGCATGAGGAAAAGGGACAGAGAGTGATAAGAGAGAGAGCTAAAGGGAGGAACACAGAGGGACTGTGTAATAGATAGTAAGACAGAGAAAAGGTGTAAGAGGGTGTAACTGAGAAAAGGAAAATGAATAAGGGAGCGAAAGAAGAGAAGAGAGAGGAAGAAGACTAAAGCAGAGGTACTGGGAGAATGTGAGTGGGTGTTGAAAGTAAAGGGAAGGAGAGTAAAGGATGGGGAATGAGGTGTAGTGACGGAACCGGAGTAAAGGAACAGCGGTGAGGGAGGGTAAGAAAAGAGCAGTGAGTGTTAGTAAAGAGGGGTGAAAGAGGGTGGATAAAAGTGAATAAGGGTAAGACATGGGGAGTGACAGGGAGAAAAGACAGAGAGAGTAAAGGAAGGAGAGACAGAAAGAGACTGAGTGAAGCAGAAAAGAAAGGTAAGTGAAGGAGTGTGGGTGAGTTATAGGGAGTGAGCATGATGAAAGAGTAGTGACAGAGTGAGAGGACTGAGACAGTGAGGGTAACAGACGGAGTGAGGGAACGGGAGTGAGGAACTGTAAGGACAGAGGGACTGAGAGAAGAAGTGAGAGGAGTGGAGTAAGTGAGTAAGGGAAAGGGAATGAGTGAGGGAGTGAACGAAGCGAACACAGGGTAAGGGAAGTAAAGCAGGGGGACTGAAAGAAGTTGAATGTGGTAGGAAAGCAAGGAAAAGAGAAGTAAACATGGAGGATAAGAATAAATGAGGGAAGCAGAGTAAGGAAACAGGGGTGAGGTAGGGTGAGAGAAAAGTAGTGAGGTTAAAGCAAAGGGCGATGACAAACTAAATTTTTTTAGTCACACTTACCATATAATTAATGTAAACTTAATTACATGTTTTACTACACTTTATATCTGTGAAAGAGAGAAGAAAAAATAAGTTATAATTAGTCAAATATATATTTTAAAATAGAAGAGACAGGTCAAGAGGTTAAAAATATTAAAAGTGTACTAAGAAATGAAGTAAGAGTGAAGGACACAGAAAGGGTATTAAAGTAATGTAGAAGGACAAAAAGAGGGAAAAGGAAATAGAAGCAGAGCAAATTACTAAGAGTAAGGCAGATACATTCAGTGACAGAGAGGAAGAGAGGAAGAGAGAAATGAACTGAAGGTAAGTAAGATACTAAAAGAATGTGAGTTAGCAAAACTAAATCAGGAAAGAGGAGTAAATAAAAGGGGAATGAGCGAGAGAGAAAGGAGTCTGAGGATGCATTTAGAAGAATGAGGGATGGAAGATGATTGAGAGTGAGTGAAAGGGAGTCACAGAGTGAAGGGATGAAGGGAGTGAGGATAATATAGAAGGATTGAGGGAAAAGGAGTGAACTATAGAATAAATTGTACAACATGTTAGTTTATTTTTGCTGTTCTCAGAATATATTGAATTTCACTAAAAACAGTGAGTTCAAACTATTCATCATATGACAACGGAAAAAAAACACAATCTAAAAGATTGTGTTTAAAAAAAACCCATAGAAACTTACAAATCACATATGTACACTAATCTTTGATTCACTTAGTTTTCCTTGAGGCCAAATAGTAGATCGTGAAGGTCCTTTTTGTTGGAAAATACTCTGCTGTTCTCTAAAACTTCCATTTCATCAACTTTCTATAAAAAAAGCTCCAAGAACATCTGAAATATGTCTCAATGTTTTCATTTCCTCCTTGTGTTAAGTCATGACTCTTTGCTCATTCCTTCACCTTTCCTTACGGCCAAATAGTGTCAAATATATCAGTATGTTTTCAAATTACTCCAAACAAACTCTGAAATTACCGTTTTCCCGACGTTCTGAAAGAAAAGCTCATACAACATTTTCACAATGTTTAAATATTCATATTCCCATCTCTGGATCACTCATGTTCAACATTTCCTATAATACTGATATCACTTACTATGAGATCCACTTACAGTACCTATATGAGAACTTGATTTTTTATATTATGTTGATCACTTTTACTCACAATATAATTTTAAACAGTAGACTAACTTTTATTAACTGCTTCTGTCTTCATGGGCCAATTACCTTTACTTAAATTTTGGTTCTAAAAACACTAGGTAAGAATTTTTTAAGTCAAAAGGCAAACGTTGTTTGAAAGTCAAATGAGTATCATTACAGTAAGTCCAGCCTTTTCGACATTTTAAATAAGCTGTATAATGCCCTGATGTTGTCGAAGGACCGTCATGATAAATAATAGCTACAGTTGCAAAGGTTCTTCTTGAAATTG
Organism: Lissotriton vulgaris; assembly: GCF_964263255.1. Taxonomy (NCBI): domain Eukaryota; kingdom Metazoa; phylum Chordata; class Amphibia; order Caudata; family Salamandridae; genus Lissotriton; species Lissotriton vulgaris. Next base: position 43,629 of record NW_028250689.1, read on the forward strand.
ATAACTGAGAAGCCACGAAATAAATTTTTAATAGAAGTTGTCAATTTAGTTCCATCAGGTCTACATCGTTGGAACATTAAAATGACATACTGACCATAAGTTTGTAAAAATAATGTGGACAGCATTGGACACTTAATAATCTAGTTAAAGCAGCTGATCATAATATGGTGTGTACCCAATGTAAAAGACACTGATTTGCAGTCTGGTAAAGTCAAATATATAAATTCTTCAGTGTCCATTCAAGTACTACTTGATAAACTACAATTATCGCAGTCATGCTGCCCATTGATAAGAAAGGCTAAAAAGATTTTCTACATCTACACCTTCATCTTCCAATACACCAAACATATACATTAAAAATTCCTGACAATCCTGCTGAATGTTCTGTGAATTTTTTTTTTACCAGAACATATGTCTAAAAGATTTCGAATTTCTGAAACACTTTCTATTTTTGCTCTATCACTGCTACATTTCTCAAACACAGAATTCAATAAACCGAAGAATCTTTGATCCCGATTTTCAACAATCTGTTCTTGTAAAGTTTGAAGAGAAAAAACAACATTAACCACTACATTAACATAGCAGTTGACACCAGAACTGTTTTCAAACTGAAATCCAACAATATCTTCAACAGAATCCTTTTTCTTTCTGCTTACAATTATAGTTTTATCTACTTTTTGTCTTTTTGCTACTACCTCACTGCAATTATTCTCATTTCTTCTTTTTCGGCCTACCATACGCTTTTCAAACAGAGGATATTGAGGCAAATGTGGAGCATACTCTCTTCTTAACCTATTGTATTCTTTAACACAATCTAAATCTGCACAAATCTTTGTCTCATCACACTTAATCAAGTACAATCCTGATAAAGTTCTGACTCGTGATAATGCCACATATGCCATACCCTCTTTAAACACAGAACTTCCAATGTTCACCAAAGCACTATCTACACTTACACCTTGAGATTTATGAATTGTCACCGCATATGCCAAACAAACAGAAAACTGTTTTCGGCAAACATAAAGGTCTTTTACAAACAAAAATCTAGCAGAACAACGACTGATTGGTTGTACTTGCTCAATGCCATCAAATTTTATTTTTAAAAATTCAATTCCATCTTTATTTCTAAAATTCACAAAATCAACAACATGACCCATTGCTCCATTTACCAGACCTCTTTCAACATTTAAATTCCTTCTCAAAATGATACGACAATTTAAACACACATTCAGAGTCTTTTAAAAACGAGCAGTTTTAGATAGTCTTCTCTAATGAATCCAATTTTGTTTTCAAATTTTCTGACAAAATAATTGTTGCTCCCATATGCTCTATTTTATCTATAGCTTCCAGTTTCACAATTTCTTCATTTTCTAATTTTAACATTTTGTTGTTGAAAATGGAACATATGGCCGGGATGCCCGCCACCCCCTCCCAACACCAATTCCCAATGGGAGAAGACAGACACAGGTTTGAACTTTTGGAAGGCGGGGGGGGGAGTTACCCCCTCCCCCCCCGGCCGTATTTATTAAAATATGAAACAAAATTTAAAACATTAAATAAAAATTTCATTAATTATGTACAATTTTATATTTATTACATTTCGATGAAGACATGTTCTTTGGCTAACCTTAACAGATCTCTAATACAAAGGTTTCCTAGCCGAGTCTAGCATCCTGAAAATGCATACATTCTAAATTAAAATTGTACATCCTAGCATTAAGGGCCAACGGCAAGGTCTTAACCGATGTCAGATCCCTACTACCAAAATCCCGCCCTCACGGTGTGAGTGGCGCATGCGCAGAGGACTTTACCCACGTTGCCAACTGTAACTTCCCTTGTCGTGGGTGCCCCCTTTTCACTCGACGCCATCTTAAAGGTTGTCCGAGTCCCCGTGTGAGGTATCTGTAGGAAGGACAGCGTGGACTCCCCCCCCCATCCCCACACTCTCTATCCGCCGTCGTGGATATCCGGACCCCTGGAAATTCGTAGGAGGGGCATCTAGCCGCCTCCCCCCCTTGGGAGGGGCCTATGGCCGTCTCCCCCTAGGCGACCCATCCTTAGTGGGTGCCGCCTCCCCGTGCAAAGGGGCCAATGGACGCCTCCCCCGGGCGCTCCCATCCATTCTGGGTGGCGCCCCCCTCTAGGGACCTTGAAATTACTGCTCACCGATCATGACCTTACCGCCACAGGCCGGATAGTTGACCGACTATCTGGCCCCCCCACTCCTCCTAAAGGACTTGCTTCCTCAAACCCCTTAGCCATGCTATGAAGTCTCCTATGAGTAAATCATTCCCCTCCCTGGACAGGTGAACCCCTTCATTCAGATACATGTGATCACCACGAATACACCCGTGAGGAATGCTATGCAACTGCGCGCAGCGAAACAATTTACCAATTTTATTGTTAACCCTTTTCACTGAGTGGTTCAACGCTGACACTGAAAGGCCCCCCTGCCAGATCTTCCTGGGGATCATGTGGGACCAGGCAATCATGCACCCAGGACTTTTTTAGCCAACCAGCTAACAGCCGACAGGATGTGTTCTAATCCGGTCTACCCGGTGTCACCAAGTCATTGCCCCCAAGGTGTACTATGACTACAGATGGCGGTGACCTTTGCCGCTAAAAGACCCTCAAAAAACGATTGGAATGGTCAAAACAGAGCCCGCCCTTCCCATGGAAGGTCACTCTGTACCCGTATTCCCCAGATGCGTGAGTTGCGTCACCTGACTTGAATACGTCCCCGGCGCGCCTCACATATGAGTGGCCCACGACCCATACCACTCTCTCTCCAGTCGGTGATCCTTGACCGCTGGTCTCCTGATGCTGGGTCGACTTCAAATTCCGCCCCGCGTGACAGGCTCGCGAAACTGTAATTCAAACAAAAGACAAGAAGCGTGAGTGCCTGTCAATTGATCTTTACAACATGTGCAATCGCACATACCTTTTGAAGCAATTCGAGGACCAACGGCCCAGCTGTTTTACTTCCTCCGCACTCTAACCCCTGGCTGTAGCCTCAGTAGCAGCCCCTATCCTAAATGAGTGGGTCCCAAAATCGCACGGGTCCATGCCCGCGGCAGCGATTGACAGTGCTAGCACCCTCTGAAACTGAAATCTCGTCAGTGGGGTGCCATCCTTGTGCCTAAGCAAACTCCCCCCCCATGTAGCCGTCCTTAGTGCCAAATATTCCTCTAAACACTTTATCGGACACTTGGGGGACCCTTGCGCGCGCTGCACGATAACACTAGTTCCCATAGCTCCCTGGTCAGTCTTGGACCTGGCTATCGAGATCACCATCGAATCACCCCTTATTTGGACGTGATCCTTGCACAAGCCTCCCTCCATATCTTTCTTGTTCCTTGCGACGAGTTCGCTCACCCGCATAGCCCCATGGAATGCCAAGGCGAAAGCTGCCCGGAACAGAACTGCTTCGAAAGGAGAGGAGCACGTCTCATCCAGCTTTGCTACAAGTAAAGACAACCTGTCTAAACCAATCGGGCGCCTCGCATCCTGCTTGCGACCCTCGAGGCGTTGCCAGCCGCGGAGCGCCTTCTGAACCAAAAAGGAACCCGTTGGGTCTCTTATGCCATGCAGCTGTGCCATGAATGAAATGGCCGCCCTATGCCTATTGGCCATTGCCGCTGATTGGCCTTCTCTGTGCAGCGCTACCAGGAACCCCAGGAAGGATTCCTCCTGACCCCAGCTCTGTCTCCCTGTTGGACCCAAAAATGTGCAGTAGGAACGAAACGCTCCTTCGTATGCCTTCCTTGCCCTGGGGGCTAAGCTGGCTGCCACGAGGTCTTGTAATCCGGGGCACCGATTAGCCATAGTGCTTTGGGGAACGGTGCCGCCACTAGGTCCGCTGTGGGTAGATAGCCCCTGAATGCCTGCATATGTGAACGAGAGAGTGCATCAGCTGCATGATTCAGTACGCCTGGCACATGTTTTGCCCTGAACTGTACATTCAATCTCATGCAAAGTAGTACAATTTCTTTCAACAATCTCAAGATCCACTTGCAGCGGGCTGCCTGCTGGTTAATGCACTCAACCACAGTCATATTATCAGACCAAAACACCACTGAGCGGTCCCTGAAATCGTCTGGCCATGCCATCAGAGCAACCCAAATGGGGAATAGTTCCAAGAACCCAATGTTACCTGTCAGACCGCTGGAGTGCCACCACGTCGGCCATACTTGCGCCGACCTTTGGTTACCAAAGAATGCGCCAAATCCCACGCTCCCAGCTGAGTCAGTCCACAGACCTAGTTCATCTGAAGACGCTGGTGGCTTGTTCCACACAACTCGACCATTGAAGTCCACCAGAAATGCCAACCAAATGCGCATATCCTGGCGAACCTCTGCCGACAGTCTCGTACGGTGGTGTCCCTCCTTGAGACCAACCATAGCTTGTGCAATAGAGCGTGAGAAGGGGCGGGCCATGGGTATCACCCTCAAGGCAAAGTTAAGCTGACCCACTGTTTGCTGTAACTGGTGCAGGGTCATTGTGTCAAGGAAGCCCTAAACTTGGCCACCTTTTCCATTGGTAAACGGAAACATCCCTCCACAGAATCGAGCTCAATTCCCAGAAACTCCAGTGAAGTAGATGGTCCAACCGTCTTACCTGGTGCCAATGGGACTCCGAACTCCCGCATGAGGATGCAGAAGTCCTGCAGCGCCTGCGCACATTTCGTATCGCCGGCTGCTCCCAAGAACAGGAAGTCATCCAGATAGTGCATAACATGCCTATGCCCTGTAGCCTCGGTGAATGCTCACTCCAAAAAACAGCTGAACATTTCAAAATAGGCACAAGAAATGGAGCAACCCATAGGCATGCATTTATCCATGTAATAACTCCCCTGAAAAGCAAAACCTAGCAATCGCTGATCTCGCGGGTGTATCGGGAGCAACCGGAATGCCGATTCGATGTCTGATTTCGCCATCAGCACTCCGGGGCCCAGGTGATTTAACATGGCCACGGCATCGTCGAACGATGCGTACCGCACCGAACAAATATCCGGGTCAATGGCTTCGTTCACCGGAGAACCTTTTGGGGCAGACAAGTTGTGAATGAGTCTAAACTCCCCCGGGTCTTTCTTTGGGACCACCCCTAGCGGGGAACACACGAAATCCGCCACCGGCGGGCGATGAAAAGGCCCCGCCACCCGCCCCAAGCTGACTTCTTTGGAAATTTTTCTTGCAGCTACACTTGGGTTATGTTGGACAGATAACTGATTTTTACAAAAAGAGTCCCCCCGAAAATCCCCTGCCGGGATGTTGAAGCCATATAGGAATCCATTCCTCAACACCCCAGCGGATACATGATCAGGGTATTTGTTCAACCAAGGAGTCAGTGCCATGATATCGACAGGTGTAGGCAACCGGTTACAAAGTACGACCTCACTCTTGCTTAGACCCCCCTTTTCCTCCCGTTCCGCTGTTTTTTGATCTACAGCTACTCTCCGGGTGTGAGGAGTTCCCACAGCCCGCACACGCATGCCGGAACCTACATGTTCCCTGGGGCCTGCTACAGTTGCCTCTATTGAAGCCCCAACAAACCCCCCGCTTGCCGCCATTCCCGCCGGTCTTAGGCTGATATTCCCCACCGGCGCCCGCTCGAAAGGGCACCGCGGGCTTTTGGCGGACTGACCCTGACCCGCTCCCGCCCGACGAGGACGTACCTGCTGCCCCAGGCAAGAGCTGCTTGTGCCATGACACCGAGTCGATGCAATCCCAGGTCAAAGTTGCATCAAACTCTTTCGCTTTTCGGAATTTCATATCGTATCCTTTCCACTCGTCCCCCTCATACATGGTATAAAAATCCATAATCCTATTCTGATAACAGGTCAACTCGGTCATGACTTCTGGTTTTTGTTCCCCCATGACTGCCGTAAATATCGAAAAGGCCTTGACCCAATTTGCTACAGTCTCATCGACCCTAAATTCCGCCATCTTGGCCCGCCATACACTGGGGTGCCATAAATCCTTCTGGGATTTTGCATATTCCATCTCGCGATGGTCAGTCAACAGGAAAACATATTCACATATTTCTCCCCCCATATCAGTTCCTTCGTGGCCGCAGGGATGTGCTGGGCCACCATTTCACGCTTCGAAGGTAATGAACCCTCCCCTGCCATTGGCAATGTGTGCTTACCAGGTTCAACCGTCGTGTCTGCCGCCTTTTCCCGGCTAACCGCAGGTCCCCCCGGCGCCACCTGTGGAGGAACAAGAGGAACATTCGCCGTCGCGGCCTCTCTCGACTGCCGTAACTGCTCGATTATTAGTCTAGCTTCCTCGGCCGGGTCTCCCGCGGCCACTGCCCCCCCGCTTTCTTCTTGAGCCAGGGCAGCACTGCCGCTAACTGGATGGCCAGTTCCGGGGGCATCTCCTCGTCATTAACAGGGGTAATTACAACCGGGATTGGTAAACCTATATCTGGGTTTGGTACCCGGCTGACCGCCGGTGTAATGGGGGCCACTGGGGGTACCTCAGGAACCGGATCTTCCCCAGAAACCGCCCTCCTCTTAACATGCTTCCCCCTACCCTCAGGGACGACTCCCGGCAAGGCCGGGCCTATTACCTTTTTAGGGCGGCCTGAGCTGTTCTGGGCCGCTAACTGTTTCTTAACTTCGGCCAAACCCCGGCCGATTGAGTCAACTTTTCCAAATTTTTCGTCCATGCTCGCCATTCGGTTCGACAAGTGGCGCAATACCTTCTCCATCTTGGAGCCCTTTCCTGCTTTCTTGCCGGCCATGGCTTCGAGTACTCTGCTCTAGTTGATCAACGAGGTCCTGGATCCTTCGTACTCCAAATAACTGAAAGAGAAACAACAAGATTACAAGTTCTCAAAATTGCCGCTTGTTCCGTCGAGGGCTCACGAGCAACGAGTTGGTGCAGCCTTCAGAGCACAGGAACAAGAGGACGCTTCTTCGGATTCCCGCTCTATTTATCCATCTGCGGGAGGGCGGGGACCCTCCTCCGGTACGCCTACTGGGCGTGGTCTTCCGTGCGGGTGTCTAGGACAACCCCTCCTGGGCGGGAAAGGGCGCGCCCCGGCTACGCCACTTCGGGCATACCAGCCGAGCCACGCCTCCCGCCCAAAATGGTTTCTCGGGGGGATCGGGGCACCCAACCATACGTTCGGGGGGACCGAGTGGTCGCCCCTTTCCATTCTTGCAGAGTTGGCATCAAACATATCCCAGATTTGTTCTCAGTAATTTTCTTAAAAATATTCTCTGGAAGAATGTTTTCATGTGGATACAAATTTGAAATTAATCGTGCATGTAAAGCTTCTTTCCCATGCTCACTTAGTTTTCCGATTATTACATCTTGTAGAATATTTTTATAATCTTCATCCTTTGCCTGTCGCATATTTTGAAGCAGTTCTGCATATTTGAAATATAACCATATATTAACGTTTCCAATGCTTCCTAGGGACTTCCTGGTATTTTCATGCGTGAGCATTTTAAACACTGGTTGTCCTTTCACTGGAGTCAACTGCAGTAGATCTCCAAAAACAATAATGTGTTTCCCTCCAAATAACACATCATACTCTGTTCTAAGAATTTCTTGCATTCTCAAATGCACAAAAGCAAGCTTTAGATTTGAGACCATACTTACTTCATCAATGATGAGAAGTTTCATTTTCTTCAGGACTCTGGAAACTTCAGAACACGCATCTCCAGATAGCTTGTTGTATTGCAATTTATTATCATGCTCAACTGGTAGCATCAGTAAACGATGTAGAGTAATCCCTTTATTGTTATGTGCTGCCAGTCCAGTTGGAGCGGTTACAACACAAGACAGCGGTGATTCAGTCCTTTTCTGCAGATAAGTTGCAATTGCTTTAATCAGAAAACTTTTTCCAGGTCCCGCTTCTCCACTCACGTACAGTCGGACAGGTTTAAATGATGTACATGAGCACTCTTTTTTTCTCATGACTGAATCCATGTTCAATCTGTTCTGTGACTTCGTCATATATCTGTTTGTGCTCAATGTTTAGTTGTTTCACCAAATCTTCTAAGTTAACTACATCCTCTTGAGCTTGCTCCATAGCTCTTTCCACCTCATCCATGGCAGTGGCAGCTTCATTTTGGATAATTGGTCCTCCTAGTGGATCCTGACTCAATGAAGTAGAACTCTGACTGTCTTGAGAACTGTCTCTAGCAATCTCTGCAGCAATTGTGGCTTTTTGCTCTATTTATTTGTTCAACATTTGCAGATAATTTGGAAAAACAGGACATTCTATTGTATCCTTGGTTGCTTTAAAAGAAGCTTCGTAACAGAGAAAATCTCCAAGTAGTTCCTCTTCTGTACGCCATGGCTTAAAGAGTTGCAAAAGCGCTAAATATTAAAATTCCTGTTTGTCTAGAGATTCGCAACTCAATTTTCGATGATTAATCAAATGGCCTATTCTCTGCTTCACTAGACATCCTTCACACCCAATGACAGCATATTTTCCATTATTGATATCTTCTGTGATGTTCCTCTTATAACTATAGTTTTGCAGAACTTCATACAAACAAGTGTTCTCAAGATGACTACTTCTATTTGGATAGTATGTATCCAACATGTTTCTCTTCAAAATATCTGTACTGTTTGGTTCTTTCTCCGTCAAATACTCAATTTCTTGTACAGATTTCAAAACTCGGTTTCATGTTGCAGCAAGACATAGACTCACCCAAATGATTGTTCTAGATTTGGCATAGAGACTTGCTGATGATAACCGATCAGAACATTCATATGCTCCAATTTCTCGATGCGACAGCATCTTCAGACTAAAACTGTATAATTTTTTACTTATACTCTTTTCATGTGAAATGTCCTCCCACATTTCCTTCAGTTCTGTCCTTTCTTTTTTTGTGATGTAAGACGTCACATATCGAGCCACAGCAATAGAGTTGTCAGCAACAAACTGAATATCCATGTTAGCATTCCACATGGCCAAAATCACTGGGTTTTAGGCGTTGATGTACTTGGACTCTTAGTTTCTTTTTAAATTGTATGTATTTTTTGGTGATTTCCTCGTCACAGTATGTCGCAGAGAAGACATCAAATTATTTATCTTCCTTTAGAAATCACTGGCCGTGGAAACCCAAAACGACATTTTGTGTAGAACTTGTCCTTGTTTCTAAATTTTCGACGACAGTACTTTCCACAACGATGGGATTGAAAGATTAAAACTTGTTGCCTTAAACTGTTTTCTTCGGTAGTTTTCGGAACAGCACATGTTGAATATTCTTCAATGAAACTCATCACTGTGTCATACGAATCAGTTCCAAATTTGGGTGCATCTTTAATCCATAACAACATATGTATGTGAGGAGCACCTCTCGCTTGACACTCCTTTCTCCAAAAGAAATCTAAAACCTCTCTAAGGGGAGGATTTTTTTTGTTGGTAATAAAAGACATCATAGCTTCAAATCTATGATTGAAATATCTGCATACATTCACTGAATCCAAAGAACACAGTTCTCCAGGTGTTTTGAATTCTATATTTTGTATGTTTCCATTTGCCTCTCGCAGAAATTGAAGTAAGTCGTCCCATGCATACTCAGCACAGCTAAGAGTGAGGAACCATCCAGGAGTTCCGAAGTTTCTTAGCATACATTTCAATTCCCCATGACGACGGAACCAATACTCGTTTGTACCACGCTGACATGCCAAGAGATTGATTAGCTGAGATTCCAAAATACTGTCTTGCAGATTGACTTTCTCCATAAAGTCCCTCGCCGAAACATTTTGCAGATGTGCTCCACATTTCAGTATATGGTTCACTGCATAAGAAAGCCCAGACAAGTCACTTTCATACAGTAGATGAAACAAATACGGAATGCGTTGACGAAACCTTGGATCTTCAGCATATAATCTTAAAGTCCGGTATTCAGCTGCTGGAATTTGAACTCGTCGAGCATCATATCGTCCACCTCGACCTGTTGGAAATAACTGTGGAAAGCAACGAGCTTCCAAACTTTCTTCCCATACACTAATTGGACTTCCTTTTGCTGCTTTCATTTGAAACAAGTCAATTGCATTCCCCATTACTTCTTTGGAATGCAAAGGATGAACAGTATAATGTTCATATATTTCTTCACTTCTAGACACATCAACTTTTTCAATTTGGCCAGCTGAACAACCACTGTCTTCTTCTATAGCTGTTTCCTCTGCTCCAACACATACATGTTTGTAGTACTCATTGTTTTTGACCAAATACAACATTGCCTTTTTGACTTTCCTAACATCCACTAAATCTTGCCAGATTTTCTTACTCTTTGTCGGAACCCCATTAACTAGAATAACCAGAGGTTCCTCTTCCACTCTTTCTACACCAATTGTATCAATATTTTTCTTGAAATCTAGAGGCAAATAAACAACTCTTCCTTTTAATCCTCTCTGTAAATCTGAAGGAGGCAATTTCCCTATCTTAGGCTCCATGCGAACAATAGCCTGAAAAGGATGGACACATTGAATCAAAATAGATTCATAGGTATTTAAATCCATCAATTCAGAAGGAATGTTTACCAACTCAAGATCATTATGAACAGCTCTAGCAGGCATTCTGTTTTCATTTAATTTTTCAAAACAATAATGACAAATACGCTGATCAGAACTCAAATTAAAAGAATTCTCCACCAACAAATAAGTTGCAAAATCCTTCCATTCACTATTATTTTCCATTTTACTTTTTGCATATAAATCAACTAACCTAGTCTGAATCTTATAATGAGTCCGTCGACAACACACACAGGTAAAATTAGGCCTTTCACTTGATTTCACCTTAAACTTGGTAATTTTCTGGTCAAACTTTTCGGTACTTGAAATCTGTACATTGTCTTCCACATTACCTTCTATTACTGTATCAATTTCTACACTGTCCTCTTTGTCACCAAAATAACAAAATTTAATTTCTTCACAAATGTTCTTCACATCTAATTCAGATCCATGCAAAAGAGCACTGTTTAACTGTTTAAGCTTAAGTGCTGGACTTTTTGCATAATACAACCTTCTCACTAATTTCCTTATTTTATTATGATGCACTGCTAACATCCTAAAATGATGAAAATGACTCTGACATACTTTTCTAGAAAGACAAGCCAGTGAATGCCCATGCAAACCTGTGTTTTCTCTCACTCTGCAAGGATCTAAGTCTTGCAACATCTTCATTTTCTGTTTTAGACTTTTCTTACTATATGTACGTAAGAAATTACGAAGCAAATCGATTGAATCCTGTCGCACACTACAAATACTACTACACTTCCAAGTGTAGACTGGAACCTTAGTACGTCTCCCTAAAACTTCATCAGCTAACACCTCTTCTGCATCTCTAGACACAAGTTTCTCTTTTTCCATCAGACAACCGTCTTTCACCTCATATGCTCGACCACTGGTGTCAACTGCATGCACCAAAACATTCTCATGGAAGTAACTCTCTTCATTAAAAAATGGCTCAGAACTTGAACTATGCATCCATTCTCCAGAAAAAACTTCACCAAAATTAGTCAGATTAATTATTTTTTTCCATCTACTATTCGATTTGAAAACATCAATTGCCTTGTTAAGTATCCTAATTCTATTGATTACTAAATAAGCCTGATCAACAATCTTCTCAACACTTTTCTTTTTCTTGAAAAAGCAGCTCTCTGTTTACCTTTCTTAACATTTTTTAACAAATTTAAAACTACCCTATTACGAAACATTTGTCTACGAATGTCCCTAAATTGGTTTTGCCTTCTATTCCTATACATACTGTTCTCTCCTGCTCCAGTAGTAACATTTTTGGGGGGGCCTCTCCTTCCTTTTCAAATTTGCTCTCTTCTTCTGTATATTCACATTCCCATTAACATTTTTTTTATCTACATATGTTCCAAAAAAAACACTTAGTTGTCTTACCAGGAGCTTTTTTGTGTTTTTTGAAGTACTTGTTGTAGGGGAGAGCTTTAATTCCGTTGCTGTTTTTGATTTTTTCCGCTTGGCATCTTTCCTTCTCCTCTGCCTTGAGGGCATATTTCCTTACTATTCAAATGTTGATTTCAATCTGTAGTAAAGAAAAAAAGAACACATTATAGACCACTATTAGCAAACAACAAAGCAATGACAATAAGCAAATACAACATATCTAAGTTTATACCACAGCAACTATATATCTAGGAGTAAGACAGAGAAAAAGAGCTAGAGGGAGTAACACAAAGAGAGAGTCAAAGAAACAGGTAGAGGGAGTAAAACATAGAGAAGGAGTAAGACAGAGAAAGGATGTAATAGGGAGAGAGAGTAAGTCAAAGAAAGGGAGAAAAAGAGTAAGTCAGAAAAAGAGTGTAACAGGGTGTAAGACAGAGAGAGGGTGTAAGAGGATGTAAGACAGAGAGAGGGTGTTAGAAGGGAAGAGCATGTAAAAGAGACTAAAACAGAGAGAGCCTGTAAAAGGGAGAGAGAGAGAGTAAGTTTGAGAGAGGGTGTAAGAGGAAGTAAATCATAGAGAGGATATAACAAGAAGTAGGTCAGACAGAGGGTGTAACAGGAAGAGAGGAAGAGAATAAAAAAGTCAGAAAGAGGGAGAGAGGGTGTAAAACAGACAAAAGGTGTAATAGGGAGTAAGTCAGGGAGAGAATGTTACAAAGAGAAAGGTTATAAGACGGAGTAAATCAGGAAGAGGATGTAAGAGAGAGTATGACTTAGAAATTGCTGTAAAAAAGAGAGAGAGGGAATAAATCAGAGACAGGGTGTAAGAGAAAGTAAGTCAAAGAGAGAGTGTAAGAGTGTAACACAGTCAGGATGTAAAAAGGAATAAGTCAGAGAGAGGGTGTTAGAAGGGGACAGGTGGAAAAATAATAATAATGCTTGGTAAAGAAATGTTGGTGCATAAAGGAATTGTATTTTGTAAATGAGTGAGGTTTCAGTAGTGTAATGAAATGCTTGTACATATGACCTGTGGTCTGTTTTTTAATGTTTTTAAAAAAAAGATTTCGGGCACATGAATTGGTTTTACATTATTGACAAGGATTAGATAATATCTGCATGATTAAAAAAATATATTCGCACATTTCACAATCATGTCACCTGTGTTTCCTCAGATTAGTAAACAGATTGTGCAGATGAGGAGTGGCCTGTCCAGGGGTGCAGAAGAGGTGAGGCCTGTGTCCAATAGTGCAATGGACAGGACTCACCTCCTCTGACCCTTGGGCAAGCCTTACCTCCTCTGTGCCCCCTGGACAGGCCTCAATGTATTGGGTATAATTGATGGTAACAGGATGCAGATGAGGTAAGGACTGACCAGGAGCGCAGATGAGGTGATGCCTGTCCAGGGGAACAGAGGAGGTGAGGCCTGTGTCCAAGAGTGCAGTGGACAGGACTTCATAAAGCCTCTCCCCCACTGCACTCTTAGACACAGTCCTCACCTCCTCAGCACCTTTCACAATCATGAAAGCCATTTGGGCTTTCCTCACCTCCTCTGCACCTTTTGCAATCATGTCAGGTGTGTATCCTCAGATTAGGAATCAGATTGTGTTTTTTTATTGTTGCTTTCTGTTATGTTTTTTGTTAATGCTTGGTAAAAATTTTTTGCTGCATAGAGGAATTGTATTTTGCAAAAAACTGAGGTTTCAGTAGTGAAATGGAATGCTTGTACATATGACCTGTGCTCAGTTTTTTTTAATGTTAATTTAAAAACGATTAAGGGGCAAATGAATGGCTTTAGCATTTTTCAGAAGGATTAGAAAGTGTCTGTGAAAAGTGCAAATATATTTATTTATTCATGCAAACAAGTCAGCCGTGTTTCCTAAGATTAGGAAGCAGATTAAGCTTTTTTTATTCTTCCTTTGTGCCATATTTCTTGATAATACTTGGTAAAGAAATGTTAGTGCATAGAGGAATGGTATTTTGTAAACAAGTGAGGTTTCAGTAATGTAATGAAATGCTTGTACATATGACCTGTGCTCTGTTTTTTAAATGTTAATTAAAAATTGATTTAGAGCACATGAATTGGTTTTACATTATTCACAAGGTTTAGATAGTGTCTGCATGATTAAATCAATATATTTGCACGTTTCACCTGTGTTTCCTCAGATTAGGAAGCAGATTGTGCAAATGAGGTGAGGCATGTCCAGGGGTGCAGAGGAGGTGAGGCCTGTCCAGCGGTCACAGGAGATCAGTCCTGTTCAAGGTTGTAGAGGAGGTGAGGCCTGTGTTCAGGAGTGTAGTGGGGGAGAGGCTTGTCCAAGGGTGTAAATGAGGTGAGGCCTGTCCAGGGGAGCAGAGGTGGTGAGGCCTGTCCAGGGGAGCAGAGGTGGTGAGGCCTGTGTCTAAGAGTGCAGTGGACTGGACTTCATGAAGCCTCTCCCCCACTGCACTCTTAGACACAGGCCTCACCTCCTTTGCACCCTTGGACAGGCCTCTCTCCCACTACACTCTTGAACACAGGCCTCACCTCCTCTGCACCCCTGTACAAGCCTCACCTCATCTGCAACCCTGAACAGGCCTCACCTCATCTGCACCCCTGGACGGGCCTCACCTCATCTACACCCCTGGACATGCCTCACCTCATCTGCACAATCTACTTCCTAATCTGACGAAACACAGGTGACATGATTGTGAAAGGTTCAAATATATTTATTTAATCTTACAGACACTATTTATTCCTTCTCAAAAATGTAAAAGCCATTCATTTGGACCAAAATCGTTTTTTTAAATAACATTTAAGAAACAGTGCGCAGGTCCTATGTACAAGCATTCAATTTCACTACTGAAACCTCACTATTTCACAAAATACAATTCCTCTATCTTGCATATGTTGATATCAAGCATTATCAAAAAACATGACACAAACCAACAAGAAAGAAGCTCAATCTGCTTCCTAATCTGAGGTAACGCAGGTGACATCATTCTGAAAGGTTCAAATATATTTATTTAATCTTGCAGACACTATTTATTCCTTCTCAAAAATGTAAAAGCCATTAATTTTCCCCAAAATCGTTTTTCACATCACATTTAAGAAACACAGCACAGGTCCTATGTAAAAGCATTCCATGTCACTACTGAAACTTCTCAATTTTACAAAATACTATTCCTCTATGCAGCAAAATCTTTTTACCAAGCATTATCAAAAGACATGACACAAAGCAACATTAAAAAACCACAATCTGCTTCCAAATCTTCTCCATAGAGCATACAAGTCTCTATCTGTATTAAATGAATCATTACTCACCTTTACAAATGCTTTGGGAGATTGAGAACAGTGTCAGACACACACACACATTTTTCATTAGCAGAGCAAAAGGTAAACACTCCAGACACTGCAACCATGACTGGCACAGAAAACCTCTAATTCTACACACATATGCCTCATGTCAACCAATAAAAACCATTCCCTCACTGTTTTCAAACCAACACCCTAGCCCTTTCTACCTGTTACCATAGCAACTCCCTCCTCACTGAACTCTCTGGTTCAAATGTTTATTCTACAATGTTGCAAATAAACTCAGCAAGAATGTTTGACCTCTCAATACACCTGCTTATCCGGTGCAATGTTTCTTTAAATGACTTTTTCTTAACCATTCAAATTACTTCTTTCACAGAACACAACCATGCACCCTAACTTTCAGTTTTCAACTATCTGAATCCACCAATCATTGCTTGTGATTCAAGAGCAGTGAAACTCCACAGTTATGTTTTTGTAAACTCCTACTGATCCACCTGCCATTTCATTCCCACACTTCATCTGACTGCACCAGAACCTTCTCTCACCATGTATTCTGTCTGGATTATTGGACATAGCTACATCCACTGGGCTCAAAGGTATGCAGCTATCAGAAATTTTCACAACCTTGATTTACCAAATGTGGACATCAAGTGGATTGGCCAGAGAGGATTGAGATGTCACCAATTGATACCATTGGTGAAAACCTTTTTGCATCTGCCACACTCTGACCTCTT
This sequence comes from Lissotriton vulgaris, assembly GCF_964263255.1. Classification (NCBI taxonomy): domain Eukaryota; kingdom Metazoa; phylum Chordata; class Amphibia; order Caudata; family Salamandridae; genus Lissotriton; species Lissotriton vulgaris. The sequence continues at coordinate 59,546 of NW_028250689.1, forward strand.
AATTGTGCACTGTGGTGGAAATGACTTGGGCACTTTGACTGGGGTAGGTCTGGAAATGCTTTTAAAGGACACCTTTGGTCAATTGATGGCACTTTTTCCACAAACTGCCTTGGTATATTCCAATATATGTCAAAGACAGAAATGGAAGTGGTCCAACCAATTTTGTCCACAATTTGAGAAAGCACGGAAACATGTGAATAAATCTGTTTCTGCTTACATGAGAGACTATGGAATGGGTTCAATATACAACAATAACTTGCGTTACAACATGCAAGATATCTACAGAGGAGATGGTGTGCACTTCTCAGATGAGGGGAGTAGAATATTCCTCCTGAATTTAAAACTGTGCATTGGAACCTACATTTAGGTACCTAAATCAGCCACAGAACCCAAAAGCTCTTTTTAGGGCTACCCTACCTCTGATCACTCAAAATGATTATCTTACTCTAACTTTTTTCACTATTTTTCACCAAAGTACGCTCCCCGGTGCGCATACCGGGCGCTCCCCCGCGAAATTAAAATTTTTTTTTGGGCCTATATGGACCTCCTAAACTACCCTCAGAAAACCTAGAGGGTCAGGGGGTGTCTACCGTGCCCCCTTTTACCCATTCCCAACGTTGTTTGTCCTCCATCTTGTGTCTCAATTCTACCGTAACACAAAATGGCGGACTTTTGGAAGTTAATTTACATAAAAACCACTGGAGACACTTTCACCAAATATAGAATAGGCCCTACTACATACCAGTCCCTACCATTTTCCCAAATTTGGTGGAATTCCATTGAGCCATTTGGGCTGTAGCCCTGTCTAAATATCCTGAGGTAAATTACATGACAAAAACACATAGCAAAGTGTTAGAATTTACAACCCATTAAAATGTTACTTTCATTTTGTACTTTTATGTGCTGTCATTTGATTGGTTATGTACATAAATATATATGAAAAATGAGAGGGAAACACAGCCATTTTGACTAGTACTACCTGAGGTATATTTGGAAATGATTTTCACTCAAAACTTCAACTGCTTTGACAAAGGTAAGTTGTTAATTTGTAAGGGGAACTATGTTGTGCACTTTAAGTTAATTTGGAAAAACGTTTTCTGATAGTTATTTACTGTCCCCCTGTTATAGTTATAGATTGAGATAGGCTTCTCTGTTATAGTTATGGATTGAGTTAGGCTTCTCTGGTATAATTATGAATTTACTTAGGCTTCATCACATGCACTTTTTAATAGTTCTACTTCCTGCCTGAAACCATACACTGCCCAAAAATTACTTCACTGTTAAAAACTCAGAAGTACCTGTCTGAACTTAAACCCAACAGTACCCTAACTCTACTGATATAGTTATTTTGTATGCAATTTACAGAAAGAAAATGGAAGGGAAAGAAGAGTCCAATAATATTTCTTTCGAAGTTATGGTTGAGAACAATCCTGAAGAAAATATAGATGACTCGGATTTCATGGATGACTGTCTGTCCCAAGAATTAATTGACTGTTTGGAAACAATAGAATCAGGCAATTAAAATTATGAGGACATTCCAGACAATGTGATGTTGGAAGTTTTATTAAATTTATTAAATTTTGAAAATAATGAAGAATACATTTATATTTAAAAATTAAAAATTGTTTGAGACATTATTCATTTTTATATGTAATTCATGAAGTAGTACCAAAATGATTATAATATAAAGTGAGACTTATAGTATACTGTGCAACTTTTTTGTGTTGCATAGTAAGTTTGCTCATAGTTACTTCCTTTCTCCCACTATATTATCTCCAATGTGTATTTGACATCTTTTTCATCTCCTGCCTCCTTTCTCTCACTGTCTGTCTCTAATGCACCATATCACCGCCAATTTCGTGTAGATTCAGAAGAGAGTAAAATGTAATACTTGAAAACATCATAAGGGAGCAGGATAGACTATCCATGATCCCCTAGGCCTTCTCAGGGAGTACTTAAAGGAGCTGTTTCTGCTTTCCTGACAGACTATGGTATGGATTCCATATACCACAATAACTTCTGTAACAACATGCAAGATATCTACAGAGGAGACTGTGTACATTAAATTTAAGACTCTGCATTGGTACCTATGTACCTATATATATATATACATATACACATATATATTCACTGAAAAAACCATAGGTTTCACACCAGTTATAGTTAGGAATTAGCATTTAAAAAACCTATTAAATTCACTGAAAAAAACCATAGGTTTCACACCAGTTATAGTTAGCTGGAAATTTTACTGACATAAAACCATTGAAATTCCCACGTTATAGTTAGTTGGGCTCACTATAACTTGCGCGTGCAATGCACTGCTGATGATGTCACATATTACATCACTCATGACTTGGTCAGTGACATCACTCATGACATCACTGATGACACCATCCATTGAATGTGTGTCTTTCTGAAAAATAAATATTAGTGGGTAATGTTTAAATTTTTAAATATATGTATTAGTGTTTCACTTTGTGTATAAGTGGCTGCATGGGTTGGTGAGTAGCTACATGTGTATGTACATGGGTTATTAGATGTTTTTCTTAGTATCAGTATGAGTGTCTATATGGTTTGGTGGGGGTATTACTTAGCACATAGATGCATGATTGACTGACTCTCTGTATATGTTTTGAAGACAGCATATGTGCAGGACTGTATGGGTGAATAAGTGTGTATATGTGTATGTTAGTGAGTGAAGGACTGCCTCACTAGTGTCTTTATCAGTAACTACATATGTTTTAATCTAGTATATGTGAATATTGATGTATATAAGTGAGTATATGTGAGAGTAAGAGATTGTAAGAGTTACTGTTTAAATAAGTATGTTTCTATAAGGGATTGTTTAAGAGAATAAATATGTTTAAATTTCAATAGAAGTAAGGTGGTAGTGTGTGTATAGCTCTATATGCAAATAAATGGATGTTCAATTGTTTATTTGCATGTGTGAATAACTTTTGGATGACTGTCGGTGTGTAACAGGATGTATAGGTGTATCACTACATATGATGAGTGAGTATATGTATGAGTGAGTATATTGAACTGTTTGTGAATGAGTAGATATGTATATAGATGGTGGAATTACTGAATTGGTTGTTGTAACTGATATGGTTATCTCCATTTTTTTATAAATTTTAGTTTCTATTTTTGAATATGTGTTTCAAGGGTTACATTAGAGTGAAAGGAGGTCTGTCACTCTGTCACAAGGATGGTGTCATCAGTGATGTCATGAGTGATGTCACTGACCATGTCATGAGTGATGTAATATGTGGCGTCATCAGCAGTGCATTGCACGTGCAAGTTATAGTGAGTCCAACTAACTATAACGTGGGAATTTCAATGGTTTTATGTCAGTAAAATTTCCAGCTTACTATAACTGGTGTGAAACCTATGTTTTTTTCAGTGAATTTCAAAGGTTTTTTAAATGCTAATTCCTAACTATAAGTCTCAGTTTATAAGTAAGACTGTTAGCACTCTAGTTGTTCTTTAGAACACTCTGGGACATTTTGTCATTGGGCTATATTTGGGCTACATCTGGCTGATATTTGGGCTACATTTGTTTTTTTTTGTCTCTGGTGGCCATCTTTGGGCTACATTGCGCTACATTGGGCTACATTGGGCTACATTTGGGCTCTAACATATATATAGCCCAATGTAGCCCAATATATATTTTTTCAAAGTAAATTTTCGTAAAAACCACTTGAGCATATATCTTGAGACATAGCAAAGGCACATCGGGCTACCAGTCCCTACAATTTAGCCAATGTTTTTTTTGTATATTCTTTTTAAAAAAAATATTTTGCCTTGGAGCGCTCCCGGTGCGCGCCCCGGAAAGCGTAGTTTTATGAAGCGCCCCGGGGAGCGTCCCGTTCGCGCCAATATCGTGAACGAAAACATGATCGTGACGTATCGTGTAGCCGCGTCCGCGTGATATGCACGGCGTAAGCGCACCCGGAAGCACTTGAGCGAAAACGATCGCGCAACGTAGGCATCCGACGCGCCCCGGGGCGCGCCCCGGGGCGCGTAGCGTAAGTGCGTCGGGTCATGTGACCTGAAAATAACACTTTTCATTGGTTCATAACCGTTTTGGTTTCATAATGATGAAGCTCCTGGTCTTGTGACCTGAAAATAACACTTTTCATTGGTTTAATAATTTTTTTTTTTCAAAAGCATGAAAGACCCCACCTTTTTCCCTTATTCTGACTTTGTCCTTTGACTTAGGAAGACCTGTTTGTACCTCTCTGTACCTTTTTGATCTTTATAATGGCTTAAGTAGCAGCAGCAGCTGGTGCATCTGCACCAAAACCACCACCACAACCACCAAGAGGACCACCACAAGATTTCATTGGTGGTCAACAAGAGGAGGAGGAGGAAGAGGAGGAGGAGGAGGAGGAGGAGGAGGAGGAGGAGGAGGAGGAGTAGGAGGAGGAAGAGGGGAGGAGAAGATGGCTTGAAGAACAAAATACCCCATACCAGCCAAGACCACACATTATATGGGAGTTTTTTTCGATCCCAGAGGGTAAGAAAAAAGTAAATGCAGCCAAGGTGACTTGCCTAATCTGTGGCATGGAACTTTCTAGGGGGAACCCTAATAAAAAATATTCATTTGGAAACAACACGATGATTCGCCACATACAGCGCAAGCATCCAATAAACTATTCTGCTGCAGAGATGAGGGAACTGGCCAGTAACCCTCCCCAATCCACAAGCACCACCTCAACAAGAAAGCAACCCACTCCGTCGGGATCAGAGGCAAGTGAGACAATGCCTTTCATCCACAGTGAGACAATGCCACCATTTGCAGATTTCGGAATTATCTGTAAATATTGTGGGAAGACCATCTCCTACGGAGAACAGAGCGTAAAGCTCATCGTCCTTGCTGGGGACAACCACAAATGCCCCAATAAACTCTAATTATTTATTTTCTTTTTTTTTGCTCCAGTTGAGCCATTTTCAATTCCCTGTTTTTTCGTTTCTCCCCATGAAAAATACAAAAAAATATAAAACTGTTCAGAAAACCCAAAAAAAGTTTAAAATGTTCAAAAAACATTTAAAAAATATAAAACAACAAAAAGAAGAAAAAAAACAGTTCTTTTTAGAACTACCTCCAATTTATAAAAAAAAAGGCTGAATTTTTGGAAAAGTCTGTCATTCTTTTTTCCCCATGGTACGCTCCCCGGTGCGCGTACCGGGCGCTCCCCCCGCGCAAACCAAAAAAAAAATTTTTTTTTGCCCCGCTGGGCCCTTTTATGGCCCCCACATCAAACCTAGGAGGTCAGGGGAGGTCTATCCCTGCCTTCTTATGGTCATTTCCCCCTTTGATTTTTCCACCTCTTATGTCTCGATTTTACCGACACACAAGATGGCGGCCGCTCCGGACTGTTTCGAATGTTTACAGACACCCGAGAGCCAATCAGCTTTCTGTGCGCAAGTCGCGTGGCGCGCCCGGAGCGCTCCCCGGTGCGCGTACCGGGGCGCTGCCATAGATATATATATTTTTTTTAACCTAAATTACTCAAAAACCACTGGAGCACATATCTTGAGACATAGCAAAGGCACATTGGGCTACCAGTCCCTACAATTTTGCCAAGTTTGGTGGAAATCCATTCAGCCGTTCGGGCTAAAAGTGAGTTTGACCGCCCTATGGAAATTAACATGGGGAAAACACGTTTTGGGACCCCCCTTTTATCTCGGCCCCCGCTTGACGAATCCCCCCAAACTTTCAAGGAAGGAGCGGAGCGGGCCATTTTCTTGGAGAAATTTGCAAAGATTCATCCACCGGCGCCAAAGTTATTCCCAATAGAATGTTGAGGATTTCCTATGGAAAGTAGATCCTAACTATAACTACCTACTGGCGACCGCCAGTAAGTAATATGTGTATGTGTATGTGTATGTGTATATGTATATATATATATATATATATATATATATATATATATATATATATATATATATATATATATATATATACATATACACACACATACCGTTATGACACCCTCCGTGCGAGAGCACACCCAATGACAGGAAGAACCCGGCCAGACTAGGAAGAGTCCTTTATTTTCAGCAAAAACCGGCATGCCTCAAGGAATATTTCTTTCTGCATTCCTGCAGAAAGAAATATTCCTGGGGCATGCTGGTTTTTGCTGAAAATAAAGGACTCTTCCTAGTCTGGCCGGGTCCTTCCGGTCATTGGGTGTGCTCTCGCACGGAGGGTGTCATAACGGAACATATTACCGGCCTGCCCAGGTCGGGAGAGTTGCACCACCACGCTGAAGAAATGTGGGCTGTTGATCCCAAAAACTACGGAGTCAAAAAGGAATGACAGGGTTGCTTGTAATTGAAACTGACTGCACTTTGGGAGGCTCGTCAAGAGTTTTATAAAACTGTGTGCGAGGCAGAACCAAACATTGGTCGTATTGCAGCGAAGAAACTACTGGTCCCATAATGCCTTGTGACAAATCATGCCCAGCTGATGGCGATAAAATGGCGAAATAGTGTACTGGTTGCCTTCGCATTTGCCCGTATGCATGCTGTCCCGTGAACAAGCGGCAGGAGCTGCGAAACGCGTTGGGAATGCAGAAAGAAATATTCCTTGGGGCATGCCGGTTTTTGCTGAAAATAAAGGACTCTTGCTAGTCTGGCCGGGTCCTTCCTGTCATTGGGTGTGCTCTCGCACGGAGGGTGTCATAACGGAACATATTACCAGCCTGCCCAGGTCGGGAGAGTTGCACCACCACGCTGAAGAAATGTGGGCTGTTGATCCCAAAAACTACGGAGTCAAACGGAATGACAGTGTTGCTTGTAATTGAAACTGACTGAACTTTGGGAGGCTCGTCAAGAGTTTTATAAAACTGTGTGCGAGGCAGAACCAAACATTGGTCGTATTGCAGCGAAGGAACTACTGGTCCCATAATGCCTTGTGACAAATCATGCCCAGCTGATGGCGATAAAATGGCGAAATAGTGGACTGGTTGCCTTCGCATCTGCCCGTATGCATGCTGTCCCGTGAACAAGTGGCAGGAGCTGCGAAACGCGTTGGGAATGCAGAAGAAATATTCCTTGGGGCATGCCGGTTTTTGCTGAAAATAAAGGACTCTTCCTAGTCTGGCCGGGTCCTTCCTATCATTGGGTGTGCTCTCGCATGGAGGGTGTCATAACGGAACATATTACCGGCCTGCCCAGGTCGGGAGAGTTGCACCACCACGCTGAAGAAATGTGGGCTGTTGATCCCAAAAACTACGGAGTCAAACGGAATGACAGGGTTGCTTGTAATTGAAACTGACTGCACTTTGGGAGGCTCGTCAAGAGTTTTATAAAACTGTGTGTGAGGCAGAACCAAACATTGGTCGTATTGCAGCGAAGGAACTACTGGTCCCATAATGCCTTGTGACAAATCATGCCCAGCTGATGGCGATAAAATGGCGAAATAGTGGACTGGTTGCCTTCGCATCTGCCCGTATGCATGCTGTCCCGTGAACAAGCGGCAGGAGCTGCGAAACGCTTTGGGAATGCAGAAAGAAATATTCCTTGGGGCATGCCGGTTTTTGCTGAAAATAAAGGACTCTTCCTAGTCTGGCCGGGTCCTTCCTGTCATTGGGTGTGCTCTCGCACGGAGGGTGTCATAACGGAATATATATATATATATATATATATATATATATATGTATATATATATATATATATATATATATATATATATATATATATATATATATATATATATGTATTCTGCAAACATTGTCAAAAGACACATAACTGAGCACTCTGGCTTGTAATTCATTAATGTAATTTATTCCTGCTCCTTCAAAGAGTGCTTCTGCAAGCCATGAGCCAAATTTTCCCCAGGAATATCAGCTCATAAAGGAGTCGTGGAGAAGATATCCACAAAGGACTCGCCCCCCTGGAACAAGGCACCGGAAAAGCAGGCGAGGAGGAAAAAACAAGAAAAACTAACTTTCAACAACGAGTGACGAGGAGCAATTGGGGTTACAACAAAAGTAAATCCTCTCTGTGTCTAACCTGTCGAAGATCTTTATCCAGCATAGAAATCCAGGTTTTACAAAAAGGACTGACCTTTTGTCCCTCAACTGAATAGGACTGTGTTCAGACACAAATTGATGTCTATCAGTTTGCTCGTAAATTAAAATTAAGAAAAACTTTCGTTCAGCATCTACGATGCCCTGACCCAGAACTTGTAACATTGCCATCTGCAACTGATATCCTAACAGGACATGACTATGAGGCATTACAAGCTTTGCACATGTTAAAGGATCCTAGCCAGGATCTGACTGTGAACAATAGTGGCAACACAATGAATACCATTGAAGAGTTGGGAATTGAACAGAAAAGTTGTAGAAGCAAGTTCAAACCAAAATCCAAGTATATCCCCAGAACACCATTTGACACAATAGACTGTTTTTATGAGGCCATTGACGAATTACGAACAGCCCATGTACAATCAAAGGAGAAAATAGAAAACAATCTTACTAAAGCACAATAGTCAGCCGTCAAAGCATTAAAAGATGATGCATCTCTGGTCATTACACAGTCAGACAAGAGCAGAAACGTTGTGGTGATGTCAAAGGATCTCTATAAGGGAAAAGCATTACGTCTTTTAGGCAACAAAGAAAGCTACATGAAAGTCAACAGAGAAACCCTTAATGTGGAGAACCAACGGTATACAGGAGGAGGATGAGTATTAATACATAAAAGTAGATTTTCCGGTGCTTCCCACATTCTACCATTCACCCAAAATCATAAAGACATGCTTAAACCCCCAGGACGACCCATAGTGTCCAGTAAAGGAAGTCTTTTGGAAAAAGCATCTACTTATGCAGATTTTCTCTTCCTGTTGGTAAGAGTCTTGAGTTCCTTTATTCAGGGCACAACAGATTGTATACGGCGGATCTAGAACATACTCTGGGAACCTGACTTTTTATAAATCACCTTAGACATCACAAGTTTGTATACTTGCATTGCACACTGTCATGGCTTGTCGTCTCTTGAATACTTTCTCAAAACGAGACTGTTAAAATTTCAGGTCCATAGTAGAATGCTATTGGAGATTGTTGATTCCTGCCTGAACAATAACATTTTCCTTTACGGGGGGCAATTGTTTCTACAAATCCAGGGCCATGCGATGGGCACGTGCTTCACCCCCAACTATATGAACCTTTTCCGTGGAATGGTGGGAGCAGCGCGTGGCCTGGGCAGAGAACTACGAGAAGTGGGTCGACAAGATAGCCCTATGGGCAAGGTATATCAACAACCTCTTCATCGCCTGGAGAGGCACCGCTGCAGAAGCAGAGGAATATATTTGGATCTTAAACAACAATGATCTAAATTTAAAATTCACAAGTAATATCGGCAGCAAAGAGGTGCCTTTTCTAGATCTCCTAGTTTGTGTGGCAGAAGACCGAATATGCATCAAACTCTATATAGAAAGCCGACGGCTGGCTATACTGTATTCAGTGAGCCAGCATCCCATTAGTTTAGTTCACAGCATCCCCTATGGGGAATTTCTTGGACTTTAATAAAAATGGCTCACTTGCAGATGATTATACCTAGGCTGTGGGGTTTTAGGTTTAAACCTATAATAACTGATAAAACCCCACTGAAAGAAAAATAGCCCTCACTGGTGAAAACATATAAACACTGAAAAAACACCTGCACAACCACAAACTAAATGCCATTCAAAGAAAGGAAAAAAAGTGAGAGTCATTTTGTTATTACTGAACGGGTCAATAAAATGTAACTTTGTTATACAAGCTAGTAGTAACAAAGACTGGCTAACATTATTCTGCTTGAGTTTTGTTCTTTAGGGATGCCACTAAAATATTTTTTCTTCTTCCTTTTACTTTTTTCAGTTTTATGGCCTTTGGTCTAAAGATGCAGGGTTTAGTTTCACGTTTTAGGTTTAGTTTAATTATTTTATAAACTGTAGAGAAACAGGACATATCAAACTCACATTTGATATTTTGGCTGCATTTGATTCTTTCACTGATAGGTAAAACGGCTAGTTTCATAAAAATCTTTCCTAATGTGTCATCACATTTACTCACAGAGAATGGGTAAAAACCCTTAATACATCAGACCATAGTTTCTAGTGGGACAGTATTGATAGTAAGTGAATTGCCAACACCTCAGGCTTTAAACATTAAATGCAAGGAATAGTTCAAGTATATATATCACCAAGCATCTGGGATAGTGGTGAAAACGTGACACCAGACTATTGGAAAACATGGAACGCAGTGTCACTTGTTATGCTCTGCAAAAAAGGTTCTTTCCAAGTTCAACAAAGATTAGAGTGATATTGTTTGTATTTGTAATTATTCAGCTACGTATATATAAAAAATGTATGTGATGACCTGTCAAAATTGATACCCGAGCTGAAGTGATTCCCTGTAGGAGATCCTTGCCACTTGTTAGATGGTATGCTGAAAGCATCTTTACAATCTTCAGAGTTAATGAGGGATGCTATTGGCTTTTTAGTCCATTCTGACGCACTGTTTTCCAATGCCCAGGAACTAAAATGCAATATTTATCAATTCGTGCTTTATGTGGCATCAAAGAAAGAGTCATCCCAACTGTGTCCCTTAGCTGACGGTTCTCAGCCCAAGGGGCTATGAATGCTGAGAGGGCCTTTTCACAGAAGTTTACATGGGAAGGAAAGCACGAGTGCACACGACCAAAGACTCACTGAAGAAGTATTGTATGTGTACTGCAATAAGATTCATTTGCAAAAATCTCTTTGGACCTCATATACGCTATACGTACACTGTCTATATACCATGTTTTTTCAGTGCAGAAAGCAAGCAATGATAAAAGCAAAACGTTCCATAAACACCGGAAAAACACTTTTTCAGTTGTTTTTAGTGAAAATGTGTAACCACTGATAAAAAATTTTTAAGATATTGAAAACACTGAAAACCCCCCACCAGAATTTACCAAAAATAGAAACTGAAAACAGGACAGCCTAATTA
>NW_028250690.1:0-206464 GCF_964263255.1 Lissotriton vulgaris
TCAAAATGTCATTTGGATCGGGCCTCATGTTGAATAACCACTTTTTAAACCCTCACAGTGACCAAAATTGCCATTTTTACAGAGTTTTGCTTACTCAAAATCTTCAATTTTGACCAATTTCAGGCACAGAAATGACTTTAAACACACTTATTTTAGTTGAAAAAGTAATAATTCACATCCAACCGTCATTTAAAGTCAAAAGATTAAATGTTAAAATTTCATCAATATTGACCATTTTTTCAACGTTCGACTGGTCCGGGGTCATCGTTTTTCATCAGAAAATTGATTTTTTGGACTCTACCAAAAATGATTCAAAATGTCATTTGGATTGGGCCTCATGTTGAATAACCACTTTTTAAACCCTCACAGTGACCAAAATTGCCATTTTTACAGAGTTTTGCTTACTCAAAATCTTACATTTTGACCAATTTCAGGCACAGAAATGACTTTAAACACACTTATTTTAGTTGAAAAAGTAATAATTCTCATCCAACCGTCATTTAAATTCAAAAGATTAAATGTTAAAATTTCATCAATATTGACCATTTTTTCAATGTTCGACTGGTCCGGGGTCATCGTTTTTCATCAGAAAATTGATTTTTCTGGACTCTACCAAAAATGATTCAAAATGTCATTTGGATCGGGCCTCATGTTGAATAACCACTTTTTAAACCCTCACAGTGACCAAAATTGCCATTTTTACAGAGTTTTGCTTACTCAGAATCTTCAATTTTGACCAATTTCAGGCACAGAAATGACTTTAAACACACTTATTTTAGTTGAAAAAGTAATAATTCACATCCAACCGTCATTTAAAGTCAAAAGATTAAATGTTAAAATTTCATCAATATTGACCATTTTTTCAACGTTCGACTGGTCCGGGGTCATCGTTTTTCATCAGAAAATTGATTTTTTTGGACTCTACCAAAAATGTTTCAAAATGTCATTTGGATCGGGCCTCATGTTGAATAACCACTTTTTAAACCCTCACAGTGACCAAAATTGCCATTTTTACAGAGTTTTGCTTACTCAAAATCTTAAATTTTGACCAATTTCAGGCACAGAAATGACTTTAAACACACTTATTTTAGTTGAAAAAGTAATAATTCACATCCAACCGTCATTTAAAGTCAAAAGATTAAATGTTAAAATTTCATCAATATTGACCATTTTTTCAACGTTCAACTGGTCCGGGGTCATCGTTTTTCATCAGAAAATTGATTTTTTTGGACTCTACCAAAAATGTTTCAAAATGTCATTTGGATCGGGCCTCATGTTGAATAACCACTTTTTAAACCCTCACAGTGACCAAAATTGCCATTTTTACAGAGTTTTGCTTACTCAAAATCTTCAATTTTGACCAATTTCAGGCACAGAAATGACTTTAAACACACTTATTTTAGTTGAAAAAGTAATAATTCACATCCAACCGTCATTTAAAGTCAAAAGATTAAATGTTAAAATTTCATCAATATTGACCATTTTTTCAACGTTCGACTGGTCCGGGGTCATCGTTTTTCATCAGAAAATTGATTTTTTGGACTCTACCAAAAATGATTCAAAATGTCATTTGGATTGGGCCTCATGTTGAATAACCACTTTTTAAACCCTCACAGTGACCAAAATTGCCATTTTTACAGAGTTTTGCTTACTCAAAATCTTACATTTTGACCAATTTCAGGCACAGAAATGACTTTAAACACACTTATTTTAGTTGAAAAAGTAATAATTCACATCCAACCGTCATTTAAATTCAAAAGATTAAATGTTAAAATTACATCAATATTGACCATTTTTTCAACGTTCGACTGGTCCGGGGTCATCGTTTTTCATCAGAAAATTGATTTTTCTGGACTCTACCAAAAATGATTCAAAATGTCATTTGGATCGGGCCTCATGTTGAATAACCACTTTTTAAACCCTCACAGTGACCAAAATTGCCATTTTTACAGAGTTTTGCTTACTCAGAATCTTCAATTTTGACCAATTTCAGGCACAGAAATGACTTTAAACACACTTATTTTAGTTGAAAAAGTAATAATTCACATCCAACCGTCAGTTAAAGTCAAAAGATTAAATGTTAAAATTTCATCAATATTGACCATTTTTTCAACGTTCGACTGGTCCGGGGTCATCGTTTTTCATCAGAAATAATGATTTTTTTGGACTCTACCAAAAATGTTTCAAAATGTCATTTGGATCGGGCCTCATGTTGAATAACCACTTTTTAAACCCTCACAGTGACCAAAATTGCCATTTTTACAGAGTTTTGCTTACTCAAAATCTTCAATTTTGACCAATTTCAGGCACAGAAATGACTTTAAACACACTTATTTTAGTTGAAAAAGTAATAATTCACATCCAACCGTCATTTAAAGTCAAAAGATTAAATGTTAAAATTTCATCAATATTGACCATTTTTTCAACGTTCGACTGGTCCGGGGTCATCGTTTTTCATCAGAAAATTGATTTTTTGGACTCTACCAAAAATGATTCAAAATGTCATTTGGATCGGGCCTCATGTTGAATAACCACTTTTTAAACCCTCACAGTGACCAAAATTGCCATTTTTACAGAGTTTTGCTTACTCAAAATCTTCAATTTTGACCAATTTCAGGCACAGAAATGACTTTAAACACACTTATTTTAGTTGAAAAAGTAATAATTCACATCCAACCGTCATTTAAAGTCAAAAGATTAAATGTTAAAATTTCATCAATATTGACCATTTTTTCAACGTTCGACTGGTCCGGGGTCATCGTTTTTCATCAGAAAATTGATTTTTCTGGACTCTACCAAAAATGATTCAAAATGTCATTTGGATCGGGCCTCATGTTGAATAACCACTTTTTAAACCCTCACAGTGACCAAAATTGCCATTTTTACAGAGTTTTGCTTACTCAGAATCTTCAATTTTGACCAATTTCAGGCACAGAAATGACTTTAAACACACTTATTTTAGTTGAAAAAGTAATAATTCACATCCAACCGTCATTTAAAGTCAAAAGATTAAATGTTAAAATTTCATCAATATTGACCATTTTTTCAACGTTCGACTGGTCCGGGGTCATCGTTTTTCATCAGAAAATTGATTTTTTTGGACTCTACCAAAAATGTTTCAAAATGTCATTTGGATCGGGCCTCATGTTGAATAACCACTTTTTAAACCCTCACAGTGACCAAAATTGCCATTTTTACAGAGTTTTGCTTACTCAAAATCTTCAATTTTGACCAATTTCAGGCACAGAAATGACTTTAAACACACTTATTTTAGTTGAAAAAGTAATAATTCACATCCAACCGTCATTTAAAGTCAAAAGATTAAATGTTAAAATTTCATCAATATTGACCATTTTTTCAACGTTCGACTGGTCCGGGGTCATCGTTTTTCATCAGAAAATTGATTTTTTGGACTCTACCAAAAAAGATTCAAAATGTCTTTTGGATCGGGTCTCATGTTGAATAACCACTTTTTAAACCCTCACAGTGACCAAAATTGCCATTTTTACAGAGTTTTGCTTACTCAAAATCTTCAATTTTGACCACTTTCAGGCACAGAAATGACTTTAAACACACTTATTTTAGTTGAAAAAGTAATAATTCACATCCAACTGTCATTTAAAGTCAAAAGATTAAATGTAAAAATTTCATCAATATTGACCATTTTTTCAACGTTCGACTGGTCCGGGGTCATCGTTTTTCATCAGAAAATTGATTTTTTGGACTCTACCAAAAATGATTCAAAATGTCATTTGGATCGGGCCTCATGTTCAATAACCACTTTTTAAACCCTCACAGTGACCAAAATTGCCATTTTTACAGAGTTTTGCTTACTCAAAATCTTACATTTTGACCAATTTCAGGCACAGAAATGACTTTAAACACACTTATTTTAGTTGAAAAAGTAATAATTCACATCCAACCGTCATTTAAAGTCAAAAGATTAAATGTTAAAATTTCATCAATATTGACCATTTTTTCAACGTTCGACTGGTCCGGGGTCATCGTTTTTCATCAGAAAATTGATTTTTTGGACTCTACCAAAAATGATTCAAAATGTCATTTGGATCGGGCCTCATGTTGAATAACCACTTTTTAAACCCTCACAGTGACCAAAATTGCCATTTTTACAGAGTTTTGCTTACTCAAAATCTTCAATTTTGACCAATTTCAGGCACAGAAATGACTTTAAACACACTTATTTTAGTTGAAAAAGTAATAATTCACATCCAACCGTCATTTAAAGTCAAAAGATTAAATGTTAAAATTTCATCAATATTGACCATTTTTTCAACGTTCGACTGGTCCGGGGTCATCGTTTTTCATCAGAAAATTGATTTTTTGGACTCTACCAAAAATGATTCAAAATGTCATTTGGATTGGGCCTCATGTTGAATAACCACTTTTTAAACCCTCACAGTGACCAAAATTGCCATTTTTACAGAGTTTTGCTTACTCAAAATCTTACATTTTGACCAATTTCAGGCATAGAAATGACTTTAAACACACTTATTTTAGTTGAAAAAGTAATAATTCACATCCAACCGTCATTTAAATTCAAAAGATTAAATGTTAAAATTTCATCAATATTGACCATTTTTTCAACGTTCGACTGGTCCGGGGTCATCGTTTTTCATCAGAAAATTGATTTTTCTGGACTCTACCAAAAATGATTCAAAATGTCATTTGGATCGGGCCTCATGTTGAATAACCACTTTTTAAACCCTCACAGTGACCAAAATTGCCATTTTTACAGAGTTTTGCTTACTCAAAATCTTAAATTTTGACCAATTTCAGGCACAGAAATGACTTTAAACACACTTATTTTAGTTGAAAAAGTAATAATTCACATCCAACCGTCATTTAAAGTCAAAAGATTAAATGTTAAAATTTCATCAATATTGACCATTTTTTCAACGTTCGACTGTTCCGGGGTCATCGTTTTTCATCAGAAAATTGATTTTTTGGACTCTACCAAAAATGATTCAAAATGTCATTTGGATCGGGCCTCATGTTGAATAACCACTTTTTAAACCCTCACAGTGACCAAAATTGCCATTTTTACAGAGTTTTGCTTACTCAAAATCTTAAATTTTGACCAATTTCAGGCACAGAAATGACTTTAAACACACTTATTTTAGTTGAAAAAGTAATAATTCACATCCAACCGTCATTTAAAGTCAAAAGATTAAATGTTAAAATTTCATCAATATTGACCATTTTTTCAACGTTCAACTGGTCCGGGGTCATCGTTTTTCATCAGAAAATTGATTTTTTTGGACTCTACCAAAAATGTTTCAAAATGTCATTTGGATCGGGCCTCATGTTGAATAACCACTTTTTAAACCCTCACAGTGACCAAAATTGCCATTTTTACAGAGTTTTGCTTACTCAAAATCTTCAATTTTGATCAATTTCAGGCACAGAAATGACTTTAAACACACTTATTTTAGTTGAAAAAGTAATAATTCACATCCAACCGTCATTTAAAGTCAAAAGATTAAATGTTAAAATTTCATCTATATTGACCATTTTTTTCAACGTTCGACTGGTCCGGGGTCATCGTTTTTCATCAGAAAATGGATTTTTTGGACTCTACCAAAAAAGATTCAAAATGTCTTTTGGATCGGGTCTCATGTTGAATAACCACTTTTTAAACCCTCACAGTGACCAAAATTGCCATTTTTACAGAGTTTTGCTTACTCAAAATCTTCAATTTTGACCACTTTCAGGCACAGAAATGACTTTAAACACACTTATTTTAGTTGAAAAAGTAATAATTCACATCCAACTGTCATTTAAAGTCAAAAGATTAAATGTAAAAATGTCATCAATATTGACCATTTTTTCAACGTTCGACTGGTCCGGGGTCATCGTTTTTCATCAGAAAATTGATTTTTTGGACTCTACCAAAAATGATTCAAAATGTCATTTGGATCGGGCCTAATGTTCAATAACCACTTTTTAAACCCTCACAGTGACCAAAATTGCCATTTTTACAGAGTTTTGCTTACTCAAAATCTTCAATTTTGACCAATTTCAGGCACAGAAATGACTTTAAACACACTTATTTTAGTTGAAAAAGTAATAATTCACATCCAACCGTCATTTAAAGTCAAAAGATTAAATGTTAAAATTTCATCAATATTGACCATTTTTTCAACGTTCGACTGGTCCGGGGTCATCGTTTTTCATCAGAAAATTGATTTTTTGGACTCTACCAAAAATGATTCAAAATGTCATTTGGATTGGGCCTCATGTTGAATAACCACTTTTTAAACCCTCACAGTGACCAAAATTGCCATTTTTACAGAGTTTTGCTTACTCAAAATCTTACATTTTGACCAATTTCAGGCACAGAAATGACTTTAAACACACTTATTTTAGTTGAAAAAGTAATAATTCACATCCAACCGTCATTTAAATTCAAAAGATTAAATGTTAAAATTTCATCAATATTGACCATTTTTTCAACGTTCGACTGGTCCGGGGTCATCGTTTTTCATCAGAAAATTGATTTTTCTGGACTCTACCAAAAATGATTCAAAATGTCATTTGGATCGGGCCTCATGTTGAATAACCACTTTTTAAACCCTCACAGTGACCAAAATTGCCATTTTTACAGAGTTTTGCTTACTCAGAATCTTCAATTTTGACCAATTTCAGGCACAGAAATGACTTTAAACACACTTATTTTAGTTGAAAAAGTAATAATTCACATCCAACCGTCATTTAAAGTCAAAAGATTAAATGTTAAAATTTCACCAATATTGACCATTTTTTCAACGTTCGACTGGTCCGGGGTCATCGTTTTTCATCAGAAAATTGATTTTTTGGACTCTACCAAAAAAGATTCAAAATGTCTTTTGGATCGGGTCTCATGTTGAATAACCACTTTTTAAACCCTCACAGTGACCAAAATTGCCATTTTTACAGAGTTTTGCTTACTCAAAATCTTCAATTTTGACCACTTTCAGGCACAGAAATGACTTTAAACACACTTATTTTAGTTGAAAAAGTAATAATTCACATCCAACTGTCATTTAAAGTCAAAAGATTAAATGTAAAAATTTCATCAATATTGACCATTTTTTCAACGTTCGACTGGTCCGGGGTCATCGTTTTTCATCAGAAAATTGATTTTTTGGACTCTACCAAAAATGATTCAAAATGTCATTTGGATCGGGCCTCATGTTCAATAACCACTTTTTAAACCCTCACAGTGACCAAAATTGCCATTTTTACAGAGTTTTGCTTACTCAAAATCTTACATTTTGACCAATTTCAGGCACAGAAATGACTTTAAACACACTTATTTTAGTTGAAAAAGTAATAATTCACATCCAACCGTCATTTAAAGTCAAAAGATTAAATGTTAAAATTTCATCAATATTGACCATTTTTTCAACGTTCGACTGGTCCGGGGTCATCGTTTTTCATCAGAAAATTGATTTTTTGGACTCTACCAAAAATGATTCAAAATGTCATTTGGATCGGGCCTCATGTTGAATAACCACTTTTTAAACCCTCACAGTGACCAAAATTGCCATTTTTACAGAGTTTTGCTTACTCAAAATCTTCAATTTTGACCAATTTCAGGCACAGAAATGACTTTAAACACACTTATTTTAGTTGAAAAAGTAATAATTCACATCCAACCGTCATTTAAAGTCAAAAGATTAAATGTTAAAATTTCATCAATATTGACCATTTTTTCAACGTTCGACTGGTCCGGGGTCATCGTTTTTCATCAGAAAATTGATTTTTTGGACTCTACCAAAAATGATTCAAAATGTCATTTGGATTGGGCCTCATGTTGAATAACCACTTTTTAAACCCTCACAGTGACCAAAATTGCCATTTTTACAGAGTTTTGCTTACTCAAAATCTTACATTTTGACCAATTTCAGGCATAGAAATGACTTTAAACACACTTATTTTAGTTGAAAAAGTAATAATTCACATCCAACCGTCATTTAAATTCAAAAGATTAAATGTTAAAATGTCATCAATATTGACCATTTTTTCAACGTTCGACTGGTCCGGGGTCATCGTTTTTCATCAGAAAATTGATTTTTCTGGACTCTACCAAAAATGATTCAAAATGTCATTTGGATCGGGCCTCATGTTGAATAACCACTTTTTAAACCCTCACAGTGACCAAAATTGCCATTTTTACAGAGTTTTGCTTACTCAAAATCTTAAATTTTGACCAATTTCAGGCACAGAAATGACTTTAAACACACTTATTTTAGTTGAAAAAGTAATAATTCACATCCAACCGTCATTTAAAGTCAAAAGATTAAATGTTAAAATTTCATCAATATTGACCATTTTTTCAACGTTCGACTGGTCCGGGGTCATCGTTTTTCATCAGAAAATTGATTTTTTGGACTCTACCAAAAATGATTCAAAATGTCATTTGGATCGGGCCTCATGTTGAATAACCACTTTTTAAACCCTCACAGTGACCAAAATTGCCATTTTTACAGAGTTTTGCTTACTCAAAATCTTAAATTTTGACCAATTTCAGGCACAGAAATGACTTTAAACACACTTATTTTAGTTGAAAAAGTAATAATTCACATCCAACCGTCATTTAAAGTCAAAAGATTAAATGTTAAAATTTCATCAATATTGACCATTTTTTCAACGTTCAACTGGTCCGGGGTCATCGTTTTTCATCAGAAAATTGATTTTTTTGGACTCTACCAAAAATGTTTCAAAATGTCATTTGGATCGGGCCTCATGTTGAATAACCACTTTTTAAACCCTCACAGTGACCAAAATTGCCATTTTTACAGAGTTTTGCTTACTCAAAATCTTCAATTTTGACCAATTTCAGGCACAGAAATGACTTTAAACACACTTATTTTAGTTGAAAAAGTAATAATTCACATCCAACCGTCATTTAAAGTCAAAAGATTAAATGTTAAAATTTCATCAATATTGACCATTTTTTCAACGTTCGACTGGTCCGGGGTCATCGTTTTTCATCAGAAAATTGATTTTTTGGACTCTACCAAAAATGATTCAAAATGTCATTTGGATTGGGCCTCATGTTGAATAACCACTTTTTAAACCCTCACAGTGACCAAAATTGCCATTTTTACAGAGTTTTGCTTACTCAAAATCTTACATTTTGACCAATTTCAGGCACAGAAATGACTTTAAACACACTTATTTTAGTTGAAAAAGTAATAATTCTCATCCAACCGTCATTTAAATTCAAAAGATTAAATGTTAAAATTTCATCAATATTGACCATTTTTTCAATGTTCGACTGGTCCGGGGTCATCGTTTTTCATCAGAAAATTGATTTTTCTGGACTCTACCAAAAATGATTCAAAATGTCATTTGGATCGGGCCTCATGTTGAATAACCACTTTTTAAACCCTCACAGTGACCAAAATTGCCATTTTTACAGAGTTTTGCTTACTCAGAATCTTCAATTTTGACCAATTTCAGGCACAGAAATGACTTTAAACACACTTATTTTAGTTGAAAAAGTAATAATTCACATCCAACCGTCATTTAAAGTCAAAAGATTAAATGTTAAAATTTCATCAATATTGACCATTTTTTCAACGTTCGACTGGTCCGGGGTCATCGTTTTTCATCAGAAAATTGATTTTTTTGGACTCTACCAAAAATGTTTCAAAATGTCATTTGGATCGGGCCTCATGTTGAATAACCACTTTTTAAACCCTCACAGTGACCAAAATTGCCATTTTTACAGAGTTTTGCTTACTCAAAATCTTAAATTTTGACCAATTTCAGGCACAGAAATGACTTTAAACACACTTATTTTAGTTGAAAAAGTAATAATTCACATCCAACCGTCATTTAAAGTCAAAAGATTAAATGTTAAAATTTCATCAATATTGACCATTTTTTCAACGTTCAACTGGTCCGGGGTCATCGTTTTTCATCAGAAAATTGATTTTTTTGGACTCTACCAAAAATGTTTCAAAATGTCATTTGGATCGGGCCTCATGTTGAATAACCACTTTTTAAACCCTCACAGTGACCAAAATTGCCATTTTTACAGAGTTTTGCTTACTCAAAATCTTCAATTTTGACCAATTTCAGGCACAGAAATGACTTTAAACACACTTATTTTAGTTGAAAAAGTAATAATTCACATCCAACCGTCATTTAAAGTCAAAAGATTAAATGTTAAAATTTCATCAATATTGACCATTTTTTCAACGTTCGACTGGTCCGGGGTCATCGTTTTTCATCAGAAAATTGATTTTTTGGACTCTACCAAAAATGATTCAAAATGTCATTTGGATTGGGCCTCATGTTGAATAACCACTTTTTAAACCCTCACAGTGACCAAAATTGCCATTTTTACAGAGTTTTGCTTACTCAAAATCTTACATTTTGACCAATTTCAGGCACAGAAATGACTTTAAACACACTTATTTTAGTTGAAAAAGTAATAATTCACATCCAACCGTCATTTAAATTCAAAAGATTAAATGTTAAAATTACATCAATATTGACCATTTTTTCAACGTTCGACTGGTCCGGGGTCATCGTTTTTCATCAGAAAATTGATTTTTCTGGACTCTACCAAAAATGATTCAAAATGTCATTTGGATCGGGCCTCATGTTGAATAACCACTTTTTAAACCCTCACAGTGACCAAAATTGCCATTTTTACAGAGTTTTGCTTACTCAGAATCTTCAATTTTGACCAATTTCAGGCACAGAAATGACTTTAAACACACTTATTTTAGTTGAAAAAGTAATAATTCACATCCAACCGTCAGTTAAAGTCAAAAGATTAAATGTTAAAATTTCATCAATATTGACCATTTTTTCAACGTTCGACTGGTCCGGGGTCATCGTTTTTCATCAGAAATAATGATTTTTTTGGACTCTACCAAAAATGTTTCAAAATGTCATTTGGATCGGGCCTCATGTTGAATAACCACTTTTTAAACCCTCACAGTGACCAAAATTGCCATTTTTACAGAGTTTTGCTTACTCAAAATCTTCAATTTTGACCAATTTCAGGCACAGAAATGACTTTAAACACACTTATTTTAGTTGAAAAAGTAATAATTCACATCCAACCGTCATTTAAAGTCAAAAGATTAAATGTTAAAATTTCATCAATATTGACCATTTTTTCAACGTTCGACTGGTCCGGGGTCATCGTTTTTCATCAGAAAATTGATTTTTTGGACTCTACCAAAAATGATTCAAAATGTCATTTGGATCGGGCCTCATGTTGAATAACCACTTTTTAAACCCTCACAGTGACCAAAATTGCCATTTTTACAGAGTTTTGCTTACTCAAAATCTTCAATTTTGACCAATTTCAGGCACAGAAATGACTTTAAACACACTTATTTTAGTTGAAAAAGTAATAATTCACATCCAACCGTCATTTAAAGTCAAAAGATTAAATGTTAAAATTTCATCAATATTGACCATTTTTTCAACGTTCGACTGGTCCGGGGTCATCGTTTTTCATCAGAAAATTGATTTTTCTGGACTCTACCAAAAATGATTCAAAATGTCATTTGGATCGGGCCTCATGTTGAATAACCACTTTTTAAACCCTCACAGTGACCAAAATTGCCATTTTTACAGAGTTTTGCTTACTCAGAATCTTCAATTTTGACCAATTTCAGGCACAGAAATGACTTTAAACACACTTATTTTAGTTGAAAAAGTAATAATTCACATCCAACCGTCATTTAAAGTCAAAAGATTAAATGTTAAAATTTCATCAATATTGACCATTTTTTCAACGTTCGACTGGTCCGGGGTCATCGTTTTTCATCAGAAAATTGATTTTTTGGACTCTACCAAAAATGATTCAAAATGTCATTTGGATCGGGCCTCATGTTGAATAACCACTTTTTAAACCCTCACAGTGACCAAAATTGCCATTTTTACAGAGTTTTGCTTACTCAAAATCTTCAATTTTGACCAATTTCAGGCACAGAAATGACTTTAAACACACTTATTTTAGTTGAAAAAGTAATAATTCACATCCAACCGTCATTTAAAGTCAAAAGATTAAATGTTAAAATTTCATCAATATTGACCATTTTTTCAACGTTCGACTGGTCCGGGGTCATCGTTTTTCATCAGAAAATTGATTTTTCTGGACTCTACCAAAAATGATTCAAAATGTCATTTGGATCGGGCCTCATGTTGAATAACCACTTTTTAAACCCTCACAGTGACCAAAATTGCCATTTTTACAGAGTTTTGCTTACTCAGAATCTTCAATTTTGACCAATTTCAGGCACAGAAATGACTTTAAACACACTTATTTTAGTTGAAAAAGTAATAATTCACATCCAACCGTCATTTAAAGTCAAAAGATTAAATGTTAAAATTTCATCAATATTGACCATTTTTTCAACGTTCGACTGGTCCGGGGTCATCGTTTTTCATCAGAAAATTGATTTTTTTGGACTCTACCAAAAATGTTTCAAAATGTCATTTGGATCGGGCCTCATGTTGAATAACCACTTTTTAAACCCTCACAGTGACCAAAATTGCCATTTTTACGGAGTTTTGCTTACTCAAAATCTTCAATTTTGACCAATTTCAGGCACAGAAATGACTTTAAACACACTTATTTTAGTTGAAAAAGTAATAATTCACATCCAACCGTCATTTAAAGTCAAAAGATTAAATGTTAAAATTTCATCAATATTGACCATTTTTTCAACGTTCGACTGGTCCGGGGTCATCGTTTTTCATCAGAAAATTGATTTTTTGGACTCTACCAAAAAAGATTCAAAATGTCTTTTGGATCGGGTCTCATGTTGAATAACCACTTTTTAAACCCTCACAGTGACCAAAATTGCCATTTTTACAGAGTTTTGCTTACTCAAAATCTTCAATTTTGACCACTTTCAGGCACAGAAATGACTTTAAACACACTTATTTTAGTTGAAAAAGTAATAATTCACATCCAACTGTCATTTAAAGTCAAAAGATTAAATGTAAAAATTTCATCAATATTGACCATTTTTTCAACGTTCGACTGGTCCGGGGTCATCGTTTTTCATCAGAAAATTGATTTTTTGGACTCTACCAAAAATGATTCAAAATGTCATTTGGATCGGGCCTCATGTTCAATAACCACTTTTTAAACCCTCACAGTGACCAAAATTGCCATTTTTACAGAGTTTTGCTTACTCAAAATCTTACATTTTGACCAATTTCAGGCACAGAAATGACTTTAAACACACTTATTTTAGTTGAAAAAGTAATAATTCACATCCAACCGTCATTTAAAGTCAAAAGATTAAATGTTAAAATTTCATCAATATTGACCATTTTTTCAACGTTCGACTGGTCCGGGGTCATCGTTTTTCATCAGAAAATTGATTTTTTGGACTCTACCAAAAATGATTCAAAATGTCATTTGGATCGGGCCTCATGTTGAATAACCACTTTTTAAACCCTCACAGTGACCAAAATTGCCATTTTTACAGAGTTTTGCTTACTCAAAATCTTCAATTTTGACCAATTTCAGGCACAGAAATGACTTTAAACACACTTATTTTAGTTGAAAAAGTAATAATTCACATCCAACCGTCATTTAAAGTCAAAAGATTAAATGTTAAAATTTCATCAATATTGACCATTTTTTCAACGTTCGACTGGTCCGGGGTCATCGTTTTTCATCAGAAAATTGATTTTTTGGACTCTACCAAAAATGATTCAAAATGTCATTTGGATTGGGCCTCATGTTGAATAACCACTTTTTAAACCCTCACAGTGACCAAAATTGCCATTTTTACAGAGTTTTGCTTACTCAAAATCTTCAATTTTGACCAATTTCAGGCACAGAAATGACTTTAAACACACTTATTTTAGTTGAAAAAGTAATAATTCACATCCAACCGTCATTTAAAGTCAAAAGATTAAATGTTAAAATTTCATCAATATTGACCATTTTTTCAACGTTCGACTGGTCCGGGGTCATCGTTTTTCATCAGAAAATTGATTTTTCTGGACTCTACCAAAAATGATTCAAAATGTCATTTGGATCGGGCCTCATGTTGAATAACCACTTTTTAAACCCTCACAGTGACCAAAATTGCCATTTTTACAGAGTTTTGCTTACTCAGAATCTTCAATTTTGACCAATTTCAGGCACAGAAATGACTTTAAACACACTTATTTTAGTTGAAAAAGTAATAATTCACATCCAACCGTCATTTAAAGTCAAAAGATTAAATGTTAAAATTTCATCAATATTGACCATTTTTTCAACGTTCGACTGGTCCGGGGTCATCGTTTTTCATCAGAAAATTGATTTTTTTGGACTCTACCAAAAATGTTTCAAAATGTCATTTGGATCGGGCCTCATGTTGAATAACCACTTTTTAAACCCTCACAGTGACCAAAATTGCCATTTTTACAGAGTTTTGCTTACTCAAAATCTTCAATTTTGACCAATTTCAGGCACAGAAATGACTTTAAACACACTTATTTTAGTTGAAAAAGTAATAATTCACATCCAACCGTCATTTAAAGTCAAAAGATTAAATGTTAAAATTTCATCAATATTGACCATTTTTTCAACGTTCGACTGGTCCGGGGTCATCGTTTTTCATCAGAAAATTGATTTTTTGGACTCTACCAAAAAAGATTCAAAATGTCTTTTGGATCGGGTCTCATGTTGAATAACCACTTTTTAAACCCTCACAGTGACCAAAATTGCCATTTTTACAGAGTTTTGCTTACTCAAAATCTTCAATTTTGACCACTTTCAGGCACAGAAATGACTTTAAACACACTTATTTTAGTTGAAAAAGTAATAATTCACATCCAACTGTCATTTAAAGTCAAAAGATTAAATGTAAAAATTTCATCAATATTGACCATTTTTTCAACGTTCGACTGGTCCGGGGTCATCGTTTTTCATCAGAAAATTGATTTTTTGGACTCTACCAAAAATGATTCAAAATGTCATTTGGATCGGGCCTCATGTTCAATAACCACTTTTTAAACCCTCACAGTGACCAAAATTGCCATTTTTACAGAGTTTTGCTTACTCAAAATCTTACATTTTGACCAATTTCAGGCACAGAAATGACTTTAAACACACTTATTTTAGTTGAAAAAGTAATAATTCACATCCAACCGTCATTTAAAGTCAAAAGATTAAATGTTAAAATTTCATCAATATTGACCATTTTTTCAACGTTCGACTGGTCCGGGGTCATCGTTTTTCATCAGAAAATTGATTTTTTGGACTCTACCAAAAATGATTCAAAATGTCATTTGGATCGGGCCTCATGTTGAATAACCACTTTTTAAACCCTCACAGTGACCAAAATTGCCATTTTTACAGAGTTTTGCTTACTCAAAATCTTCAATTTTGACCAATTTCAGGCACAGAAATGACTTTAAACACACTTATTTTAGTTGAAAAAGTAATAATTCACATCCAACCGTCATTTAAAGTCAAAAGATTAAATGTTAAAATTTCATCAATATTGACCATTTTTTCAACGTTCGACTGGTCCGGGGTCATCGTTTTTCATCAGAAAATTGATTTTTTGGACTCTACCAAAAATGATTCAAAATGTCATTTGGATTGGGCCTCATGTTGAATAACCACTTTTTAAACCCTCACAGTGACCAAAATTGCCATTTTTACAGAGTTTTGCTTACTCAAAATCTTACATTTTGACCAATTTCAGGCATAGAAATGACTTTAAACACACTTATTTTAGTTGAAAAAGTAATAATTCACATCCAACCGTCATTTAAATTCAAAAGATTAAATGTTAAAATTTCATCAATATTGACCATTTTTTCAACGTTCGACTGGTCCGGGGTCATCGTTTTTCATCAGAAAATTGATTTTTCTGGACTCTACCAAAAATGATTCAAAATGTCATTTGGATCGGGCCTCATGTTGAATAACCACTTTTTAAACCCTCACAGTGACCAAAATTGCCATTTTTACAGAGTTTTGCTTACTCAAAATCTTAAATTTTGACCAATTTCAGGCACAGAAATGACTTTAAACACACTTATTTTAGTTGAAAAAGTAATAATTCACATCCAACCGTCATTTAAAGTCAAAAGATTAAATGTTAAAATTTCATCAATATTGACCATTTTTTCAACGTTCGACTGTTCCGGGGTCATCGTTTTTCATCAGAAAATTGATTTTTTGGACTCTACCAAAAATGATTCAAAATGTCATTTGGATCGGGCCTCATGTTGAATAACCACTTTTTAAACCCTCACAGTGACCAAAATTGCCATTTTTACAGAGTTTTGCTTACTCAAAATCTTAAATTTTGACCAATTTCAGGCACAGAAATGACTTTAAACACACTTATTTTAGTTGAAAAAGTAATAATTCACATCCAACCGTCATTTAAAGTCAAAAGATTAAATGTTAAAATTTCATCAATATTGACCATTTTTTCAACGTTCAACTGGTCCGGGGTCATCGTTTTTCATCAGAAAATTGATTTTTTTGGACTCTACCAAAAATGTTTCAAAATGTCATTTGGATCGGGCCTCATGTTGAATAACCACTTTTTAAACCCTCACAGTGACCAAAATTGCCATTTTTACAGAGTTTTGCTTACTCAAAATCTTCAATTTTGATCAATTTCAGGCACAGAAATGACTTTAAACACACTTATTTTAGTTGAAAAAGTAATAATTCACATCCAACCGTCATTTAAAGTCAAAAGATTAAATGTTAAAATTTCATCTATATTGACCATTTTTTTCAACGTTCGACTGGTCCGGGGTCATCGTTTTTCATCAGAAAATGGATTTTTTGGACTCTACCAAAAAAGATTCAAAATGTCTTTTGGATCGGGTCTCATGTTGAATAACCACTTTTTAAACCCTCACAGTGACCAAAATTGCCATTTTTACAGAGTTTTGCTTACTCAAAATCTTCAATTTTGACCACTTTCAGGCACAGAAATGACTTTAAACACACTTATTTTAGTTGAAAAAGTAATAATTCACATCCAACTGTCATTTAAAGTCAAAAGATTAAATGTAAAAATGTCATCAATATTGACCATTTTTTCAACGTTCGACTGGTCCGGGGTCATCGTTTTTCATCAGAAAATTGATTTTTTGGACTCTACCAAAAATGATTCAAAATGTCATTTGGATCGGGCCTAATGTTCAATAACCACTTTTTAAACCCTCACAGTGACCAAAATTGCCATTTTTACAGAGTTTTGCTTACTCAAAATCTTCAATTTTGACCAATTTCAGGCACAGAAATGACTTTAAACACACTTATTTTAGTTGAAAAAGTAATAATTCACATCCAACCGTCATTTAAAGTCAAAAGATTAAATGTTAAAATTTCATCAATATTGACCATTTTTTCAACGTTCGACTGGTCCGGGGTCATCGTTTTTCATCAGAAAATTGATTTTTTGGACTCTACCAAAAATGATTCAAAATGTCATTTGGATTGGGCCTCATGTTGAATAACCACTTTTTAAACCCTCACAGTGACCAAAATTGCCATTTTTACAGAGTTTTGCTTACTCAAAATCTTACATTTTGACCAATTTCAGGCACAGAAATGACTTTAAACACACTTATTTTAGTTGAAAAAGTAATAATTCACATCCAACCGTCATTTAAATTCAAAAGATTAAATGTTAAAATTTCATCAATATTGACCATTTTTTCAACGTTCGACTGGTCCGGGGTCATCGTTTTTCATCAGAAAATTGATTTTTCTGGACTCTACCAAAAATGATTCAAAATGTCATTTGGATCGGGCCTCATGTTGAATAACCACTTTTTAAACCCTCACAGTGACCAAAATTGCCATTTTTACAGAGTTTTGCTTACTCAGAATCTTCAATTTTGACCAATTTCAGGCACAGAAATGACTTTAAACACACTTATTTTAGTTGAAAAAGTAATAATTCACATCCAACCGTCATTTAAAGTCAAAAGATTAAATGTTAAAATTTCACCAATATTGACCATTTTTTCAACGTTCGACTGGTCCGGGGTCATCGTTTTTCATCAGAAAATTGATTTTTTGGACTCTACCAAAAAAGATTCAAAATGTCTTTTGGATCGGGTCTCATGTTGAATAACCACTTTTTAAACCCTCACAGTGACCAAAATTGCCATTTTTACAGAGTTTTGCTTACTCAAAATCTTCAATTTTGACCACTTTCAGGCACAGAAATGACTTTAAACACACTTATTTTAGTTGAAAAAGTAATAATTCACATCCAACTGTCATTTAAAGTCAAAAGATTAAATGTAAAAATTTCATCAATATTGACCATTTTTTCAACGTTCGACTGGTCCGGGGTCATCGTTTTTCATCAGAAAATTGATTTTTTGGACTCTACCAAAAATGATTCAAAATGTCATTTGGATCGGGCCTCATGTTCAATAACCACTTTTTAAACCCTCACAGTGACCAAAATTGCCATTTTTACAGAGTTTTGCTTACTCAAAATCTTACATTTTGACCAATTTCAGGCACAGAAATGACTTTAAACACACTTATTTTAGTTGAAAAAGTAATAATTCACATCCAACCGTCATTTAAAGTCAAAAGATTAAATGTTAAAATTTCATCAATATTGACCATTTTTTCAACGTTCGACTGGTCCGGGGTCATCGTTTTTCATCAGAAAATTGATTTTTTGGACTCTACCAAAAATGATTCAAAATGTCATTTGGATCGGGCCTCATGTTGAATAACCACTTTTTAAACCCTCACAGTGACCAAAATTGCCATTTTTACAGAGTTTTGCTTACTCAAAATCTTCAATTTTGACCAATTTCAGGCACAGAAATGACTTTAAACACACTTATTTTAGTTGAAAAAGTAATAATTCACATCCAACCGTCATTTAAAGTCAAAAGATTAAATGTTAAAATTTCATCAATATTGACCATTTTTTCAACGTTCGACTGGTCCGGGGTCATCGTTTTTCATCAGAAAATTGATTTTTTGGACTCTACCAAAAATGATTCAAAATGTCATTTGGATTGGGCCTCATGTTGAATAACCACTTTTTAAACCCTCACAGTGACCAAAATTGCCATTTTTACAGAGTTTTGCTTACTCAAAATCTTACATTTTGACCAATTTCAGGCATAGAAATGACTTTAAACACACTTATTTTAGTTGAAAAAGTAATAATTCACATCCAACCGTCATTTAAATTCAAAAGATTAAATGTAAAAATTTCATCAATATTGACCATTTTTTCAACGTTCGACTGGTCCGGGGTCATCGTTTTTCATCAGAAAATTGATTTTTCTGGACTCTACCAAAAATGATTCAAAATGTCATTTGGATCGGGCCTCATGTTGAATAACCACTTTTTAAACCCTCACAGTGACCAAAATTGCCATTTTTACAGAGTTTTGCTTACTCAAAATCTTAAATTTTGACCAATTTCAGGCACAGAAATGACTTTAAACACACTTATTTTAGTTGAAAAAGTAATAATTCACATCCAACCGTCATTTAAAGTCAAAAGATTAAATGTTAAAATTTCATCAATATTGACCATTTTTTCAACGTTCGACTGGTCCGGGGTCATCGTTTTTCATCAGAAAATTGATTTTTTGGACTCTACCAAAAATGATTCAAAATGTCATTTGGATCGGGCCTCATGTTGAATAACCACTTTTTAAACCCTCACAGTGACCAAAATTGCCATTTTTACAGAGTTTTGCTTACTCAAAATCTTAAATTTTGACCAATTTCAGGCACAGAAATGACTTTAAACACACTTATTTTAGTTGAAAAAGTAATAATTCACATCCAACCGTCATTTAAAGTCAAAAGATTAAATGTTAAAATTTCATCAATATTGACCATTTTTTCAACGTTCAACTGGTCCGGGGTCATCGTTTTTCATCAGAAAATTGATTTTTTTGGACTCTACCAAAAATGTTTCAAAATGTCATTTGGATCGGGCCTCATGTTGAATAACCACTTTTTAAACCCTCACAGTGACCAAAATTGCCATTTTTACAGAGTTTTGCTTACTCAAAATCTTCAATTTTGACCAATTTCAGGCACAGAAATGACTTTAAACACACTTATTTTAGTTGAAAAAGTAATAATTCACATCCAACCGTCATTTAAAGTCAAAAGATTAAATGTTAAAATTTCATCAATATTGACCATTTTTTCAACGTTCGACTGGTCCGGGGTCATCGTTTTTCATCAGAAAATTGATTTTTTGGACTCTACCAAAAATGATTCAAAATGTCATTTGGATTGGGCCTCATGTTGAATAACCACTTTTTAAACCCTCACAGTGACCAAAATTGCCATTTTTACAGAGTTTTGCTTACTCAAAATCTTACATTTTGACCAATTTCAGGCACAGAAATGACTTTAAACACACTTATTTTAGTTGAAAAAGTAATAATTCTCATCCAACCGTCATTTAAATTCAAAAGATTAAATGTTAAAATTTCATCAATATTGACCATTTTTTCAATGTTCGACTGGTCCGGGGTCATCGTTTTTCATCAGAAAATTGATTTTTCTGGACTCTACCAAAAATGATTCAAAATGTCATTTGGATCGGGCCTCATGTTGAATAACCACTTTTTAAACCCTCACAGTGACCAAAATTGCCATTTTTACAGAGTTTTGCTTACTCAGAATCTTCAATTTTGACCAATTTCAGGCACAGAAATGACTTTAAACACACTTATTTTAGTTGAAAAAGTAATAATTCACATCCAACCGTCATTTAAAGTCAAAAGATTAAATGTTAAAATTTCATCAATATTGACCATTTTTTCAACGTTCGACTGGTCCGGGGTCATCGTTTTTCATCAGAAAATTGATTTTTTTGGACTCTACCAAAAATGTTTCAAAATGTCATTTGGATCGGGCCTCATGTTGAATAACCACTTTTTAAACCCTCACAGTGACCAAAATTGCCATTTTTACAGAGTTTTGCTTACTCAAAATCTTCAATTTTGACCAATTTCAGGCACAGAAATGACTTTAAACACACTTATTTTAGTTGAAAAAGTAATAATTCACATCCAACCGTCATTTAAAGTCAAAAGATTAAATGTTAAAATTTCATCAATATTGACCATTTTTTCAACGTTCGACTGGTCCGGGGTCATCGTTTTTCATCAGAAAATTGATTTTTTGGACTCTACCAAAAAAGATTCAAAATGTCTTTTGGATCGGGTCTCATGTTGAATAACCACTTTTTAAACCCTCACAGTGACCAAAATTGCCATTTTTACAGAGTTTTGCTTACTCAAAATCTTCAATTTTGACCACTTTCAGGCACAGAAATGACTTTAAACACACTTATTTTAGTTGAAAAAGTAATAATTCACATCCAACCGTCATTTAAAGTCAAAAGATTAAATGTTAAAATTTCATCAATATTGACCATTTTTTCAACGTTCGACTGGTCCGGGGTCATCGTTTTTCATCAGAAAATTGATTTTTTGGACTCTACCAAAAATGATTCAAAATGTCATTTGGATCGGGCCTCATGTTGAATAACCACTTTTTAAACCCTCACAGTGACCAAAATTGCCATTTTTACAGAGTTTTGCTTACTCAAAATCTTCAATTTTGACCAATTTCAGGCACAGAAATGACTTTAAACACACTTATTTTAGTTGAAAAAGTAATAATTCACATCCAACCGTCATTTAAAGTCAAAAGATTAAATGTTAAAATTTCATCAATATTGACCATTTTTTCAACGTTCGACTGGTCCGGGGTCATCGTTTTTCATCAGAAAATTGATTTTTCTGGACTCTACCAAAAATGATTCAAAATGTCATTTGGATCGGGCCTCATGTTGAATAACCACTTTTTAAACCCTCACAGTGACCAAAATTGCCATTTTTACAGAGTTTTGCTTACTCAAAATCTTAAATTTTGACCAATTTCAGGCACAGAAATGACTTTAAACACACTTATTTTAGTTGAAAAAGTAATAATTCACATCCAACCGTCATTTAAAGTCAAAAGATTAAATGTTAAAATTTCATCAATATTGACCATTTTTTCAACGTTCGACTGGTCCGGGGTCATCGTTTTTCATCAGAAAATTGATTTTTTGGACTCTACCAAAAATGATTCAAAATGTCATTTGGATCGGGCCTCATGTTGAATAACCACTTTTTAAACCCTCACAGTGACCAAAATTGCCATTTTTACAGAGTTTTGCTTACTCAAAATCTTAAATTTTGACCAATTTCAGGCACAGAAATGACTTTAAACACACTTATTTTAGTTGAAAAAGTAATAATTCACATCCAACCGTCATTTAAAGTCAAAAGATTAAATGTTAAAATTTCATCAATATTGACCATTTTTTCAACGTTCAACTGGTCCGGGGTCATCGTTTTTCATCAGAAAATTGATTTTTTTGGACTCTACCAAAAATGTTTCAAAATGTCATTTGGATCGGGCCTCATGTTGAATAACCACTTTTTAAACCCTCACAGTGACCAAAATTGCCATTTTTACAGAGTTTTGCTTACTCAAAATCTTCAATTTTGACCAATTTCAGGCACAGAAATGACTTTAAACACACTTATTTTAGTTGAAAAAGTAATAATTCACATCCAACCGTCATTTAAAGTCAAAAGATTAAATGTTAAAATTTCATCAATATTGACCATTTTTTCAACGTTCGACTGGTCCGGGGTCATCGTTTTTCATCAGAAAATTGATTTTTTGGACTCTACCAAAAATGATTCAAAATGTCATTTGGATTGGGCCTCATGTTGAATAACCACTTTTTAAACCCTCACAGTGACCAAAATTGCCATTTTTACAGAGTTTTGCTTACTCAAAATCTTACATTTTGACCAATTTCAGGCACAGAAATGACTTTAAACACACTTATTTTAGTTGAAAAAGTAATAATTCTCATCCAACCGTCATTTAAATTCAAAAGATTAAATGTTAAAATTTCATCAATATTGACCATTTTTTCAATGTTCGACTGGTCCGGGGTCATCGTTTTTCATCAGAAAATTGATTTTTCTGGACTCTACCAAAAATGATTCAAAATGTCATTTGGATCGGGCCTCATGTTGAATAACCACTTTTTAAACCCTCACAGTGACCAAAATTGCCATTTTTACAGAGTTTTGCTTACTCAGAATCTTCAATTTTGACCAATTTCAGGCACAGAAATGACTTTAAACACACTTATTTTAGTTGAAAAAGTAATAATTCACATCCAACCGTCATTTAAAGTCAAAAGATTAAATGTTAAAATTTCATCAATATTGACCATTTTTTCAACGTTCGACTGGTCCGGGGTCATCGTTTTTCATCAGAAAATTGATTTTTTTGGACTCTACCAAAAATGTTTCAAAATGTCATTTGGATCGGGCCTCATGTTGAATAACCACTTTTTAAACCCTCACAGTGACCAAAATTGCCATTTTTACAGAGTTTTGCTTACTCAAAATCTTCAATTTTGACCAATTTCAGGCACAGAAATGACTTTAAACACACTTATTTTAGTTGAAAAAGTAATAATTCACATCCAACCGTCATTTAAAGTCAAAAGATTAAATGTTAAAATTTCATCAATATTGACCATTTTTTCAACGTTCGACTGGTCCGGGGTCATCGTTTTTCATCAGAAAATTGATTTTTTGGACTCTACCAAAAAAGATTCAAAATGTCTTTTGGATCGGGTCTCATGTTGAATAACCACTTTTTAAACCCTCACAGTGACCAAAATTGCCATTTTTACAGAGTTTTGCTTACTCAAAATCTTCAATTTTGACCACTTTCAGGCACAGAAATGACTTTAAACACACTTATTTTAGTTGAAAAAGTAATAATTCACATCCAACCGTCATTTAAAGTCAAAAGATTAAATGTTAAAATTTCATCAATATTGACCATTTTTTCAACGTTCGACTGGTCCGGGGTCATCGTTTTTCATCAGAAAATTGATTTTTTGGACTCTACCAAAAATGATTCAAAATGTCATTTGGATCGGGCCTCATGTTGAATAACCACTTTTTAAACCCTCACAGTGACCAAAATTGCCATTTTTACAGAGTTTTGCTTACTCAAAATCTTCAATTTTGACCAATTTCAGGCACAGAAATGACTTTAAACACACTTATTTTAGTTGAAAAAGTAATAATTCACATCCAACCGTCATTTAAAGTCAAAAGATTAAATGTTAAAATTTCATCAATATTGACCATTTTTTCAACGTTCGACTGGTCCGGGGTCATCGTTTTTCATCAGAAAATTGATTTTTCTGGACTCTACCAAAAATTATTCAAAATGTCATTTGGATCGGGCCTCATGTTGAATAACCACTTTTTAAACCCTCACAGTGACCAAAATTGCCATTTTTACAGAGTTTTGCTTACTCAGAATCTTCAATTTTGACCAATTTCAGGCACAGAAATGACTTTAAACACACTTATTTTAGTTGAAAAAGTAATAATTCACATCCAACCGTCATTTAAAGTCAAAAGATTAAATGTTAAAATTTCATCAATATTGACCATTTTTTCAACGTTCGACTGGTCCGGGGTCATCGTTTTTCATCAGAAAATTGATTTTTTGGACTCTACCAAAAATGATTCAAAATGTCATTTGGATCGGGCCTCATGTTGAATAACCACTTTTTAAACCCTCACAGTGACCAAAATTGCCATTTTTACAGAGTTTTGCTTACTCAAAATCTTCAATTTTGACCAATTTCAGGCACAGAAATGACTTTAAACACACTTATTTTAGTTGAAAAAGTAATAATTCACATCCAACCGTCATTTAAAGTCAAAAGATTAAATGTTAAAATTTCATCAATATTGACCATTTTTTCAACGTTCGACTGGTCCGGGGTCATCGTTTTTCATCAGAAAATTGATTTTTCTGGACTCTACCAAAAATGATTCAAAATGTCATTTGGATCGGGCCTCATGTTGAATAACCACTTTTTAAACCCTCACAGTGACCAAAATTGCCATTTTTACAGAGTTTTGCTTACTCAGAATCTTCAATTTTGACCAATTTCAGGCACAGAAATGACTTTAAACACACTTATTTTAGTTGAAAAAGTAATAATTCACATCCAACCGTCATTTAAAGTCAAAAGATTAAATGTTAAAATTTCATCAATATTGACCATTTTTTCAACATTCGACTGGTCCGGGGTCATCGTTTTTCATCAGAAAATTGATTTTTTTGGACTCTACCAAAAATGTTTCAAAATGTCATTTGGATCGGGCCTCATGTTGAATAACCACTTTTTAAACCCTCACAGTGACCAAAATTGCCATTTTTACAGAGTTTTGCTTACTCAAAATCTTCAATTTTGACCAATTTCAGGCACAGAAATGACTTTAAACACACTTATTTTAGTTGAAAAAGTAATAATTCACATGCAACCGTCATTTAAAGTCAAAAGATTAAATGTTAAAATTTCATCAATATTGACCATTTTTTCAACGTTCGACTGGTCCGGGGTCATCGTTTTTCATCAGAAAATTGATTTTTTGGACTCTACCAAAAAAGATTCAAAATGTCTTTTGGATCGGGTCTCATGTTGAATAACCACTTTTTAAACCCTCACAGTGACCAAAATTGCCATTTTTACAGAGTTTTGCTTACTCAAAATCTTCAATTTTGACCACTTTCAGGCACAGAAATGACTTTAAACACACTTATTTTAGTTGAAAAAGTAATAATTCACATCCAACTGTCATTTAAAGTCAAAAGATTAAATGTAAAAATTTCATCAATATTGACCATTTTTTCAACGTTCGACTGGTCCGGGGTCATCGTTTTTCATCAGAAAATTGATTTTTCTGGACTCTACCAAAAATGATTCAAAATGTCATTTGGATCGGGCCTCATGTTGAATAACCACTTTTTAAACCCTCACAGTGACCAAAATTGCCATTTTTACAGAGTTTTGCTTACTCAGAATCTTCAATTTTGACCAATTTCAGGCACAGAAATGACTTTAAACACACTTATTTTAGTTGAAAAAGTAATAATTCACATCCAACCGTCATTTAAAGTCAAAAGATTAAATGTTAAAATTTCATCAATATTGACCATTTTTTCAACGTTCGACTGGTCCGGGGTCATCGTTTTTCATCAGAAAATTGATTTTTTTGGACTCTACCAAAAATGTTTCAAAATGTCATTTGGATCGGGCCTCATGTTGAATAACCACTTTTTAAACCCTCACAGTGACCAAAATTGCCATTTTTACAGAGTTTTGCTTACTCAAAATCTTCAATTTTGACCAATTTCAGGCACAGAAATGACTTTAAACACACTTATTTTAGTTGAAAAAGTAATAATTCACATCCAACCGTCATTTAAAGTCAAAAGATTAAATGTTAAAATTTCATCAATATTGACCATTTTTTCAACGTTCGACTGGTCCGGGGTCATCGTTTTTCATCAGAAAATTGATTTTTTGGACTCTACCAAAAAAGATTCAAAATGTCTTTTGGATCGGGTCTCATGTTGAATAACCACTTTTTAAACCCTCACAGTGACCAAAATTGCCATTTTTACAGAGTTTTGCTTACTCAAAATCTTCAATTTTGACCACTTTCAGGCACAGAAATGACTTTAAACACACTTATTTTAGTTGAAAAAGTAATAATTCACATCCAACCGTCATTTAAAGTCAAAAGATTAAATGTTAAAATTTCATCAATATTGACCATTTTTTCAACGTTCGACTGGGTCGGGGTCATCGTTTTTCATCAGAAAATTGATTTTTTGGACTCTACCAAAAATGATTCAAAATGTCATTTGGATCGGGCCTCATGTTGAATAACCACTTTTTAAACCCTCACAGTGACCAAAATTGCCATTTTTACAGAGTTTTGCTTACTCAAAATCTTCAATTTTGACCAATTTCAGGCACAGAAATGACTTTAAACACACTTATTTTAGTTGAAAAAGTAATAATTCACATCCAACCGTCATTTAAAGTCAAAAGATTAAATGTTAAAATGTCATCAATATTGACCATTTTTTCAACGTTCGACTGGTCCGGGGTCATCGTTTTTCATCAGAAAATTGATTTTTTGGACTCTACCAAAAATGATTCAAAATGTCATTTGGATCGGGCCTCATGTTGAATAACCACTTTTTAAACCCTCACAGTGACCAAAATTGCCATTTTTACAGAGTTTTGCTTACTCAAAATCTTCAATTTTGACCAATTTCAGGCACAGAAATGACTTTAAACACACTTATTTTAGTTGAAAAAGTAATAATTCACATCCAACCGTCATTTAAAGTCAAAAGATTAAATGTTAAAATTTCATCAATATTGACCATTTTTTCAACGTTCGACTGGTCCGGGGTCATCGTTTTTCATCAGAAAATTGATTTTTTTGGACTCTACCAAAAATGTTTCAAAATGTCATTTGGATCGGGCCTCATGTTGAATAACCACTTTTTAAACCCTCACAGTGACCAAAATTGCCATTTTTACAGAGTTTTGCTTACTCAAAATCTTCAATTTTGACCAATTTCAGGCACAGAAATGACTTTAAACACACTTATTTTAGTTGAAAAAGTAATAATTCACATCCAACCGTCATTTAAAGTCAAAAGATTAAATGTTAAAATTTCATCAATATTGACCATTTTTTCAATGTTCGACTGGTCCGGGGTCATCGTTTTTCATCAGAAAATTGATTTTTTGGACTCTACCAAAAAAGATTCAAAATGTCTTTTGGATCGGGTCTCATGTTGAATAACCACTTTTTAAACCCTCACAGTGACCAAAATTGCCATTTTTACAGAGTTTTGCTTACTCAAAATCTTCAATTTTGACCACTTTCAGGCACCGAAATGACTTTAAACACACTTATTTTAGTTGAAAAAGTAATAATTCACATCCAACTGTCATTTAAAGTCAAAAGATTAAATGTAAAAATTTCATCAATATTGACCATTTTTTCAACGTTCGACTGGTCCGGGGTCATCGTTTTTCATCAGAAAATTGATTTTTTGGACTCTACCAAAAATGATTCAAAATGTCATTTGGATCGGGCCTCATGTTCAATAACCACTTTTTAAACCCTCACAGTGACCAAAATTGCCATTTTTACAGAGTTTTGCTTACTCAAAATCTTAAATTTTGACCAATTTCAGGCACAGAAATGACTTTAAACACACTTATTTTAGTTGAAAAAGTAATAATTCACATCCAACCGTCATTTAAAGTCAAAAGATTAAATGTTAAAATTTCATCAATATTGACCATTTTTTCAACGTTCGACTGGTCCGGGGTCATCGTTTTTCATCAGAAAATTGATTTTTTGGACTCTACCAAAAATGATTCAAAATGTCATTTGGATCGGGCCTCATGTTGAATAACCACTTTTTAAACCCTCACAGTGACCAAAATTGCCATTTTTACAGAGTTTTGCTTACTCAAAATCTTAAATTTTGACCAATTTCAGGCACAGAAATGACTTTAAACACACTTATTTTAGTTGAAAAAGTAATAATTCACATCCAACCGTCATTTAAAGTCAAAAGAT
This sequence comes from Lissotriton vulgaris, assembly GCF_964263255.1. NCBI lineage: Eukaryota > Metazoa > Chordata > Amphibia > Caudata > Salamandridae > Lissotriton > Lissotriton vulgaris. The sequence continues at coordinate 28,549 of NW_028250690.1, forward strand.
TAAATGTTAAAATTTCATCAATATTGACCATTTTTTCAACGTTCAACTGGTCCGGGGTCATCGTTTTTCATCAGAAAATTGATTTTTTTGGACTCTACCAAAAATGTTTCAAAATGTCATTTGGATCGGGCCTCATGTTAAATAACCACTTTTTAAACCCTCACAGTGACCAAAATTGCCATTTTTACAGAGTTTTGCTTACTCAAAATCTTCAATTTTGACCAATTTCAGGCACAGAAATGACTTTAAACACACTTATTTTAGTTGAAAAAGTAATAATTCACATCCAACCGTCATTTAAAGTCAAAAGATTAAATGTTAAAATTTCATCTATATTGACCATTTTTTTCAACGTTCGACTGGTCCGGGGTCATCGTTTTTCATCAGAAAATGGATTTTTTGGACTCTACCAAAAAAGATTCAAAATGTCTTTTGGATCGGGTCTCATGTTGAATAACCACTTTTTAAACCCTCACAGTGACCAAAATTGCCATTTTTACAGAGTTTTGCTTACTCAAAATCTTCAATTTTGACCACTTTCAGGCACAGAAATGACTTTAAACACACTTATTTTAGTTGAAAAAGTAATAATTCACATCCAACTGTCATTTAAAGTCAAAAGATTAAATGTAAAAATTTCATCAATATTGACCATTTTTTCAACGTTCGACTGGTCCGGGGTCATCGTTTTTCATCAGAAAATTGATTTTTTGGACTCTACCAAAAATGATTCAAAATGTCATTTGGATCGGGCCTCATGTTCAATAACCACTTTTTAAACCCTCACAGTGACCAAAATTGCCATTTTTACAGAGTTTTGCTTACTCAAAATCTTACATTTTGACCAATTTCAGGCACAGAAATGACTTTAAACACACTTATTTTAGTTGAAAAAGTAATAATTCACATCCAACCGTCATTTTAAGTCAAAAGATTAAATGTTAAAATTTCATCAATATTGACCATTTTTTCAACGTTCGACTGGTCCGGGGTCATCGTTTTTCATCAGAAAATTGATTTTTTGGACTCTACCAAAAATGATTCAAAATGTCATTTGGATCGGGCCTCATGTTGAATAACCACTTTTTAAACCCTCACAGTGACCAAAATTGCCATTTTTACAGAGTTTTGCTTACTCAAAATCTTCAATTTTGACCAATTTCAGGCACAGAAATGACTTTAAACACACTTATTTTAGTTGAAAAAGTAATAATTCACATCCAACCGTCATTTAAAGTCAAAAGATTAAATGTTAAAATTTCATCAATATTGACCATTTTTTCAACGTTCGACTGGTCCGGGGTCATCGTTTTTCATCAGAAAATTGATTTTTTGGACTCTACCAAAAATGATTCAAAATGTCATTTGGATTGGGCCTCATGTTGAATAACCACTTTTTAAACCCTCACAGTGACCAAAATTGCCATTTTTACAGAGTTTTGCTTACTCAAAATCTTACATTTTGACCAATTTCAGGCACAGAAATGACTTTAAACACACTTATTTTAGTTGAAAAAGTAATAATTCACATCCAACCGTCATTTAAATTCAAAAGATTAAATGTTAAAATTTCATCAATATTGACCATTTTTTCAACGTTCGACTGGTCCGGGGTCATCGTTTTTCATCAGAAAATTGATTTTTCTGGACTCTACCAAAAATGATTCAAAATGTCATTTGGATCGGGCCTCATGTTGAATAACCACTTTTTAAACCCTCACAGTGACCAAAATTGCCATTTTTACAGAGTTTTGCTTACTCAGAATCTTCAATTTTGACCAATTTCAGGCACAGAAATGACTTTAAACACACTTATTTTAGTTGAAAAAGTAATAATTCACATCCAACCGTCATTTAAAGTCAAAAGATTAAATGTTAAAATTTCATCAATATTGACCATTTTTTCAACGTTCGACTGGTCCGGGGTCATCGTTTTTCATCAGAAAATTGATTTTTTGGACTCTACCAAAAAAGATTCAAAATGTCTTTTGGATCGGGTCTCATGTTGAATAACCACTTTTTAAACCCTCACAGTGACCAAAATTGCCATTTTTACAGAGTTTTGCTTACTCAAAATCTTCAATTTTGACCACTTTCAGGCACAGAAATGACTTTAAACACACTTATTTTAGTTGAAAAAGTAATAATTCACATCCAACTGTCATTTAAAGTCAAAAGATTAAATGTTAAAATTTCATCAATATTGACCATTTTTTCAACGTTCGACTGGTCCGGGGTCATCGTTTTTCATCAGAAAATTGATTTTTTGGACTCTACCAAAAATGATTCAAAATGTCATTTGGATCGGGCCTCATGTTCAATAACCACTTTTTAAACCCTCACAGTGACCAAAATTGCCATTTTTACAGAGTTTTGCTTACTCAAAATCTTCAATTTTGACCAATTTCAGGCACAGAAATGACTTTAAACACACTTATTTTAGTTGAAAAAGTAATAATTCACATCCAACCGTCATTTAAAGTCAAAAGATTAAATGTTAAAATTTCATCAATATTGACCATTTTTTCAACGTTCGACTGGTCCGGGGTCATCGTTTTTCATCAGAAAATTGATTTTTTGGACTCTACCAAAAATGATTCAAAATGTCATTTGGATTGGGCCTCATGTTGAATAACCACTTTTTAAACCCTCACAGTGAGCAAAATTGCCATTTTTACAGAGTTTTGCTTACTCAAAATCTTACATTTTGACCAATTTCAGGCATAGAAATGACTTTAAACACACTTATTTTAGTTGAAAAAGTAATAATTCACATCCAACCGTCATTTAAATTCAAAAGATTAAATGTTAAAATTTCATCAATATTGACCATTTTTTCAACGTTCGACTGGTCCGGGGTCATCGTTTTTCATCAGAAAATTGATTTTTCTGGACTCTACCAAAAATGATTCAAAATGTCATTTGGATCGGGCCTCATGTTGAATAACCACTTTTTAAACCCTCACAGTGACCAAAATTGCCATTTTTACAGAGTTTTGCTTACTCAAAATCTTAAATTTTGACCAATTTCAGGCACAGAAATGACTTTAAACACACTTATTTTAGTTGAAAAAGTAATAATTCACATCCAACCGTCATTTAAAGTCAAAAGATTAAATGTTAAAATTTCATCAATATTGACCATTTTTTCAACGTTCGACTGGTCCGGGGTCATCGTTTTTCATCAGAAAATTGATTTTTTGGACTCTACCAAAAATGATTCAAAATGTCATTTGGATCGGGCCTCATGTTGAATAACCACTTTTTAAACCCTCACAGTGACCAAAATTGCCATTTTTACAGAGTTTTGCTTACTCAAAATCTTAAATTTTGACCAATTTCAGGCACAGAAATGACTTTAAACACACTTATTTTAGTTGAAAAAGTAATAATTCACATCCAACCGTCATTTAAAGTCAAAAGATTAAATGTTAAAATTTCATCAATATTGACCATTTTTTCAACGTTCAACTGGTCCGGGGTCATCGTTTTTCATCAGAAAATTGATTTTTTTGGACTCTACCAAAAATGTTTCAAAATGTCATTTGGATCGGGCCTCATGTTGAATAACCACTTTTTAAACCCTCACAGTGACCAAAATTGCCATTTTTACAGAGTTTTGCTTACTCAAAATCTTCAATTTTGACCAATTTCAGGCACAGAAATGACTTTAAACACACTTATTTTAGTTGAAAAAGTAATAATTCACATCCAACCATCATTTAAAGTCAAAAGATTAAATGTTAAAATTTCATCAATATTGACCATTTTTTCAACGTTCGACTGGTCCGGGGTCATCGTTTTTCATCAGAAAATTGATTTTTTGGACTCTACCAAAAATGATTCAAAATGTCATTTGGATTGGGCCTCATGTTGAATAACCACTTTTTAAACCCTCACAGTGACCAAAATTGCCATTTTTACAGAGTTTTGCTTACTCAAAATCTTACATTTTGACCAATTTCAGGCACAGAAATGACTTTAAACACACTTATTTTAGTTGAAAAAGTAATAATTCACATCCAACCGTCATTTAAATTCAAAAGATTAAATGTTAAAATTTCATCAATATTGACCATTTTTTCAACGTTCGACTGGTCCGGGGTCATCGTTTTTCATCAGAAAATTGATTTTTCTGGACTCTACCAAAAATGATTCAAAATGTCATTTGGATCGGGCCTCATGTTGAATAACCACTTTTTAAACCCTCACAGTGACCAAAATTGCCATTTTTACAGAGTTTTGCTTACTCAGAATCTTCAATTTTGACCAATTTCAGGCACAGAAATGACTTTAAACACACTTATTTTAGTTGAAAAAGTAATAATTCACATCCAACCGTCATTTAAAGTCAAAAGATTAAATGTTAAAATTTCATCAATATTGACCATTTTTTCAACGTTCGACTGGTCCGGGGTCATCGTTTTTCATCAGAAAATTGATTTTTTTGGACTCTACCAAAAATGTTTCAAAATGTCATTTGGATCGGGCCTCATGTTGAATAACCACTTTTTAAACCCTCACAGTGACCAAAATTGCCATTTTTACAGAGTTTTGCTTACTCAAAATCTTCAATTTTGACCAATTTCAGGCACAGAAATGACTTTAAACACACTTATTTTAGTTGAAAAAGTAATAATTCACATCCAACCGTCATTTAAAGTCAAAAGATTAAATGTTAAAATTTCATCAATATTGACCATTTTTTCAACGTTCGACTGGTCCGGGGTCATCGTTTTTCATCAGAAAATTGATTTTTTGGACTCTACCAAAAAAGATTCAAAATGTCTTTTGGATCGGGTCTCATGTTGAATAACCACTTTTTAAACCCTCACAGTGACCAAAATTGCCATTTTTACAGAGTTTTGCTTACTCAAAATCTTCAATTTTGACCACTTTCAGGCACAGAAATGACTTTAAACACACTTATTTTAGTTGAAAAAGTAATAATTCACATCCAACCGTCATTTAAAGTCAAAAGATTAAATGTTAAAATTTCATCAATATTGACCATTTTTTCAACGTTCGACTGGTCCGGGGTCATCGTTTTTCATCAGAAAATTGATTTTTTGGACTCTACCAAAAATGATTCAAAATGTCATTTGGATCGGGCCTCATGTTGAATAACCACTTTTTAAACCCTCACAGTGACCAAAATTGCCATTTTTACAGAGTTTTGCTTACTCAAAATCTTCAATTTTGACCAATTTCAGGCACAGAAATGACTTTAAACACACTTATTTTAGTTGAAAAAGTAATAATTCACATCCAACCGTCATTTAAAGTCAAAAGATTAAATGTTAAAATTTCATCAATATTGACCATTTTTTCAACGTTCGACTGGTCCGGGGTCATCGTTTTTCATCAGAAAATTGATTTTTCTGGACTCTACCAAAAATGATTCAAAATGTCATTTGGATCGGGCCTCATGTTGAATAACCACTTTTTAAACCCTCACAGTGACCAAAATTGCCATTTTTACAGAGTTTTGCTTACTCAGAATCTTCAATTTTGACCAATTTCAGGCACAGAAATGACTTTAAACACACTTATTTTAGTTGAAAAAGTAATAATTCACATCCAACCGTCATTTAAAGTCAAAAGATTAAATGTTAAAATTTCATCAATATTGACCATTTTTTCAACGTTCGACTGGTCCGGGGTCATCGTTTTTCATCAGAAAATTGATTTTTTGGACTCTACCAAAAATGATTCAAAATGTCATTTGGATCGGGCCTCATGTTGAATAACCACTTTTTAAACCCTCACAGTGACCAAAATTGCCATTTTTACAGAGTTTTGCTTACTCAAAATCTTCAATTTTGACCAATTTCAGGCACAGAAATGACTTTAAACACACTTATTTTAGTTGAAAAAGTAATAATTCACATCCAACCGTCATTTAAAGTCAAAAGATTAAATGTTAAAATTTCATCAATATTGACCATTTTTTCAACGTTCGACTGGTCCGGGGTCATCGTTTTTCATCAGAAAATTGATTTTTCTGGACTCTACCAAAAATGATTCAAAATGTCATTTGGATCGGGCCTCATGTTGAATAACCACTTTTTAAACCCTCACAGTGACCAAAATTGCCATTTTTACAGAGTTTTGCTTACTCAGAATCTTCAATTTTGACCAATTTCAGGCACAGAAATGACTTTAAACACACTTATTTTAGTTGAAAAAGTAATAATTCACATCCAACCGTCATTTAAAGTCAAAAGATTAAATGTTAAAATTTCATCAATATTGACCATTTTTTCAACGTTCGACTGGTCCGGGGTCATCGTTTTTCATCAGAAAATTGATTTTTTTGGACTCTACCAAAAATGTTTCAAAATGTCATTTGGATCGGGCCTCATGTTGAATAACCACTTTTTAAACCCTCACAGTGACCAAAATTGCCATTTTTACAGAGTTTTGCTTACTCAAAATCTTCAATTTTGACCAATTTCAGGCACAGAAATGACTTTAAACACACTTATTTTAGTTGAAAAAGTAATAATTCACATCCAACCGTCATTTAAAGTCAAAAGATTAAATGTTAAAATTTCATCAATATTGACCATTTTTTCAACGTTCGACTGGTCCGGGGTCATCGTTTTTCATCAGAAAATTGATTTTTTGGACTCTACCAAAAAAGATTCAAAATGTCTTTTGGATCGGGTCTCATGTTGAATAACCACTTTTTAAACCCTCACAGTGACCAAAATTGCCATTTTTACAGAGTTTTGCTTACTCAAAATCTTCAATTTTGACCACTTTCAGGCACAGAAATGACTTTAAACACACTTATTTTAGTTGAAAAAGTAATAATTCACATCCAACTGTCATTTAAAGTCAAAAGATTAAATGTAAAAATTTCATCAATATTGACCATTTTTTCAACGTTCGACTGGTCCGGGGTCATCGTTTTTCATCAGAAAATTGATTTTTTGGACTCTACCAAAAATGATTCAAAATGTCATTTGGATCGGGCCTCATGTTCAATAACCACTTTTTAAACCCTCACAGTGACCAAAATTGCCATTTTTACAGAGTTTTGCTTACTCAAAATCTTACATTTTGACCAATTTCAGGCACAGAAATGACTTTAAACACACTTATTTTAGTTGAAAAAGTAATAATTCACATCCAACCGTCATTTAAAGTCAAAAGATTAAATGTTAAAATTTCATCAATATTGACCATTTTTTCAACGTTCGACTGGTCCGGGGTCATCGTTTTTCATCAGAAAATTGATTTTTTGGACTCTACCAAAAATGATTCAAAATGTCATTTGGATCGGGCCTCATGTTGAATAACCACTTTTTAAACCCTCACAGTGACCAAAATTGCCATTTTTACAGAGTTTTGCTTACTCAAAATCTTCAATTTTGACCAATTTCAGGCACAGAAATGACTTTAAACACACTTATTTTAGTTGAAAAAGTAATAATTCACATCCAACCGTCATTTAAAGTCAAAAGATTAAATGTTAAAATTTCATCAATATTGACCATTTTTTCAACGTTCGACTGGTCCGGGGTCATCGTTTTTCATCAGAAAATTGATTTTTTGGACTCTACCAAAAATGATTCAAAATGTCATTTGGATTGGGCCTCATGTTGAATAACCACTTTTTAAACCCTCACAGTGACCAAAATTGCCATTTTTACAGAGTTTTGCTTACTCAAAATCTTACATTTTGACCAATTTCAGGCATAGAAATGACTTTAAACACACTTATTTTAGTTGAAAAAGTAATAATTCACATCCAACCGTCATTTAAATTCAAAAGATTAAATGTTAAAATTTCATCAATATTGACCATTTTTTCAACGTTCGACTGGTCCGGGGTCATCGTTTTTCATCAGAAAATTGATTTTTCTGGACTCTACCAAAAATGATTCAAAATGTCATTTGGATCGGGCCTCATGTTGAATAACCACTTTTTAAACCCTCACAGTGACCAAAATTGCCATTTTTACAGAGTTTTGCTTACTCAAAATCTTAAATTTTGACCAATTTCAGGCACAGAAATGACTTTAAACACACTTATTTTAGTTGAAAAAGTAATAATTCACATCCAACCGTCATTTAAAGTCAAAAGATTAAATGTTAAAATTTCATCAATATTGACCATTTTTTCAACGTTCGACTGGTCCGGGGTCATCGTTTTTCATCAGAAAATTGATTTTTTGGACTCTACCAAAAATGATTCAAAATGTCATTTGGATCGGGCCTCATGTTGAATAACCACTTTTTAAACCCTCACAGTGACCAAAATTGCCATTTTTACAGAGTTTTGCTTACTCAAAATCTTAAATTTTGACCAATTTCAGGCACAGAAATGACTTTAAACACACTTATTTTAGTTGAAAAAGTAATAATTCACATCCAACCGTCATTTAAAGTCAAAAGATTAAATGTTAAAATTTCATCAATATTGACCATTTTTTCAACGTTCAACTGGTCCGGGGTCATCGTTTTTCATCAGAAAATTGATTTTTTTGGACTCTACCAAAAATGTTTCAAAATGTCATTTGGATCGGGCCTCATGTTGAATAACCACTTTTTAAACCCTCACAGTGACCAAAATTGCCATTTTTACAGAGTTTTGCTTACTCAAAATCTTCAATTTTGACCAATTTCAGGCACAGAAATGACTTTAAACACACTTATTTTAGTTGAAAAAGTAATAATTCACATCCAACCGTCATTTAAAGTCAAAAGATTAAATGTTAAAATTTCATCTATATTGACCATTTTTTTCAACGTTCGACTGGTCCGGGGTCATCGTTTTTCATCAGAAAATGGATTTTTTGGACTCTACCAAAAAAGATTCAAAATGTCTTTTGGATCGGGTCTCATGTTGAATAACCACTTTTTAAACCCTCACAGTGACCAAAATTGCCATTTTTACAGAGTTTTGCTTACTCAAAATCTTCAATTTTGACCACTTTCAGGCACAGAAATGACTTTAAACACACTTATTTTAGTTGAAAAAGTAATAATTCACATCCAACTGTCATTTAAAGTCAAAAGATTAAATGTAAAAATTTCATCAATATTGACCATTTTTTCAACGTTCGACTGGTCCGGGGTCATCGTTTTTCATCAGAAAATTGATTTTTTGGACTCTACCAAAAATGATTCAAAATGTCATTTGGATCGGGCCTCATGTTCAATAACCACTTTTTAAACCCTCACAGTGACCAAAATTGCCATTTTTACAGAGTTTTGCTTACTCAAAATCTTACATTTTGACCAATTTTAGGCACAGAAATGACTTTAAACACACTTATTTTAGTTGAAAAAGTAATAATTCACATCCAACCGTCATTTAAAGTCAAAAGATTAAATGTTAAAATTTCATCAATATTGACCATTTTTTCAACGTTCGACTGGTCCGGGGTCATCGTTTTTCATCAGAAAATTGATTTTTTGGACTCTACCAAAAATGATTCAAAATGTCATTTGGATCGGGCCTCATGTTGAATAACCACTTTTTAAACCCTCACAGTGACCAAAATTGCCATTTTTACAGAGTTTTGCTTACTCAAAATCTTAAATTTTGACCAATTTCAGGCACAGAAATGACTTTAAACACACTTATTTTAGTTGAAAAAGTAATAATTCACATCCAACCGTCATTTAAAGTCAAAAGATTAAATGTTAAAATTTCATCAATATTGACCATTTTTTCAACGTTCGACTGGTCCGGGGTCATCGTTTTTCATCAGAAAATTGATTTTTTGGACTCTACCAAAAATGATTCAAAATGTCATTTGGATTGGGCCTCATGTTGAATAACCACTTTTTAAACCCTCACAGTGACCAAAATTGCCATTTTTACAGAGTTTTGCTTACTCAAAATCTTACATTTTGACCAATTTCAGGCACAGAAATGACTTTAAACACACTTATTTTAGTTGAAAAAGTAATAATTCACATCCAACCGTCATTTAAATTCAAAAGATTAAATGTTAAAATTTCATCAATATTGACCATTTTTTCAACGTTCGACTGGTCCGGGGTCATCGTTTTTCATCAGAAAATTGATTTTTCTGGACTCTACCAAAAATGATTCAAAATGTCATTTGGATCGGGCCTCATGTTGAATAACCACTTTTTAAACCCTCACAGTGACCAAAATTGCCATTTTTACAGAGTTTTGCTTACTCAGAATCTTCAATTTTGACCAATTTCAGGCACAGAAATGACTTTAAACACACTTATTTTAGTTGAAAAAGTAATAATTCACATCCAACCGTCATTTAAAGTCAAAAGATTAAATGTTAAAATTTCATCAATATTGACCATTTTTTCAACGTTCGACTGGTCCGGGGTCATCGTTTTTCATCAGAAAATTGATTTTTTGGACTCTACCAAAAATGATTCAAAATGTCATTTGAATCGGGCCTCATGTTGAATAACCACTTTTTAAACCCTCACAGTGACCAAAATTGCCATTTTTACAGAGTTTTGCTTACTCAAAATCTTCAATTTTGACCAATTTCAGGCACAGAAATGACTTTAAACACACTTATTTTAGTTGAAAAAGTAATAATTCACATCCAACCGTCATTTAAAGTCAAAAGATTAAATGTTAAAATTTCATCAATATTGACCATTTTTTCAACGTTCGACTGGTCCGGGGTCATCGTTTTTCATCAGAAAATTGATTTTTTGGACTCTACCAAAAATGATTCAAAATGTCATTTGGATTGGGCCTCATGTTGAATAACCACTTTTTAAACCCTCACAGTGACCAAAATTGCCATTTTTACAGAGTTTTGCTTACTCAAAATCTTACATTTTGACCAATTTCAGGCACAGAAATGACTTTAAACACACTTATTTTAGTTGAAAAAGTAATAATTCACATCCAACCGTCATTTAAATTCAAAAGATTAAATGTTAAAATTTCATCAATATTGACCATTTTTTCAACGTTCGACTGGTCCGGGGTCATCGTTTTTCATCAGAAAATTGATTTTTTGGACTCTACCAAAAATGATTCAAAATGTCATTTGGATCGGGCCTCATGTTGAATAACCACTTTTTAAACCCTCACAGTGACCAAAATTGCCATTTTTACAGAGTTTTGCTTACTCAAAATCTTAAATTTTGACCAATTTCAGGCACAGAAATGACTTTAAACACACTTATTTTAGTTGAAAAAGTAATAATTCACATCCAACCGTCATTTAAAGTCAAAAGATTAAATGTTAAAATTTCATCAATATTGACCATTTTTTCAACGTTCGACTGGTCCGGGGTCATCGTTTTTCATCAGAAAATTGATTTTTTGGACTCTACCAAAAATGATTCAAAATGTCATTTGGATCGGGCCTCATGTTGAATAACCACTTTTTAAACCCTCACAGTGACCAAAATTGCCATTTTTACAGAGTTTTGCTTACTCAAAATCTTAAATTTTGACCAGTTTCAGGCACAGAAATGACTTTAAACACACTTATTTTAGTTGAAAAAGTAATAATTCACATCCAACCGTCATTTAAAGTCAAAAGATTAAATGTTAAAATTTCATCAATATTGACCATTTTTTCAACGTTCAACTGGTCCGGGGTCATCGTTTTTCATCAGAAAATTGATTTTTTTGGACTCTACCAAAAATGTTTCAAAATGTCATTTGGATCGGGCCTCATGTTGAATAACCACTTTTTAAACCCTCACAGTGACCAAAATTGCCATTTTTACAGAGTTTTGCTTACTCAAAATCTTCAATTTTGACCAATTTCAGGCACAGAAATGACTTTAAACACACTTATTTTAGTTGAAAAAGTAATAATTCACATCCAACCGTCATTTAAAGTCAAAAGATTAAATGTTAAAATTTCATCTATATTGACCATTTTTTTCAACGTTCGACTGGTCCGGGGTCATCGTTTTTCATCAGAAAATGGATTTTTTGGACTCTACCAAAAAAGATTCAAAATGTCTTTTGGATCGGGTCTCATGTTGAATAACCACTTTTTAAACCCTCACAGTGACCAAAATTGCCATTTTTACAGAGTTTTGCTTACTCAAAATCTTCAATTTTGACCACTTTCAGGCACAGAAATGACTTTAAACACACTTATTTTAGTTGAAAAAGTAATAATTCACATCCAACTGTCATTTAAAGTCAAAAGATTAAATGTAAAAATTTCATCAATATTGACCACTTTTTCAACGTTCGACTGGTCCGGGGTCATCGTTTTTCATCAGAAAATTGATTTTTTGGACTCTACCAAAAATGATTCAAAATGTCATTTGGATCGGGCCTCATGTTCAATAACCACTTTTTAAACCCTCACAGTGACCAAAATTGCCATTTTTACAGAGTTTTGCTTACTCAAAATCTTACATTTTGACCAATTTCAGGCACAGAAATGACTTTAAACACACTTATTTTAGTTGAAAAAGTAATAATTCACATCCAACCGTCATTTAAAGTCAAAAGATTAAATGTTAAAATTTCATCAATATTGACCATTTTTTCAACGTTCGACTGGTCCGGGGTCATCGTTTTTCATCAGAAAATTGATTTTTTGGACTCTACCAAAAATGATTCAAAATGTCATTTGGATCGGGCCTCATGTTGAATAACCACTTTTTAAACCCTCACAGTGACCAAAATTGCCATTTTTACAGAGTTTTGCTTACTCAAAATCTTCAATTTTGACCAATTTCAGGCACAGAAATGACTTTAAACACACTTATTTTAGTTGAAAAAGTAATAATTCACATCCAACCGTCATTTAAAGTCAAAAGATTAAATGTTAAAATTTCATCAATATTGACCATTTTTTCAACGTTCGACTGGTCCGGGGTCATCGTTTTTCATCAGAAAATTGATTTTTTGGACTCTACCAAAAATGATTCAAAATGTCATTTGGATTGGGCCTCATGTTGAATAACCACTTTTTAAACCCTCACAGTGACCAAAATTGCCATTTTTACAGAGTTTTGCTTACTCAAAATCTTACATTTTGACCAATTTCAGGCACAGAAATGACTTTAAACACACTTATTTTAGTTGAAAAAGTAATAATTCACATCCAACCGTCATTTAAAGTCAAAAGATTAAATGTTAAAATTTCATCAATATTGACCATTTTTTCAACGTTCGACTGGTCCGGGGTCATCGTTTTTCATCAGAAAATTGATTTTTTGGACTCTACCAAAAATGATTCAAAATGTCATTTGGATCGGGCCTCATGTTGAATAACCACTTTTTAAACCCTCACAGTGACCAAAATTGCCATTTTTACAGAGTTTTGCTTACTCAAAATCTTCAATTTTGACCAATTTCAGGCACAGAAATGACTTTAAACACACTTATTTTAGTTGAAAAAGTAATAATTCACATCCAACCGTCATTTAAAGTCAAAAGATTAAATGTTAAAATTTCATCAATATTGACCATTTTTTCAACGTTCGACTGGTCCGGGGTCATCGTTTTTCATCAGAAAATTGATTTTTTGGACTCTACCAAAAATGATTCAAAATGTCATTTGGATTGGGCCTCATGTTGAATAACCACTTTTTAAACCCTCACAGTGACCAAAATTGCCATTTTTACAGAGTTTTGCTTACTCAAAATCTTACATTTTGACCAATTTCAGGCACAGAAATGACTTTAAACACACTTATTTTAGTTGAAAAAGTAATAATTCACATCCAACCGTCATTTAAATTCAAAAGATTAAATGTTAAAATTTCATCAATATTGACCATTTTTTCAACGTTCGACTGGTCCGGGGTCATCGTTTTTCATCAGAAAATTGATTTTTCTGGACTCTACCAAAAATGATTCAAAATGTCATTTGGATCGGGCCTCATGTTGAATAACCACTTTTTAAACCCTCACAGTGACCAAAATTGCCATTTTTACAGAGTTTTGCTTACTCAGAATCTTCAATTTTGACCAATTTCAGGCACAGAAATGACTTTAAACACACTTATTTTAGTTGAAAAAGTAATAATTCACATCCAACCGTTATTTAAAGTCAAAAGATTAAATGTTAAAATTTCATCAATATTGACCATTTTTTCAACGTTCGACTGGTCCGGGGTCATCGTTTTTCATCAGAAAATTGATTTTTTGGACTCTACCAAAAATGATTCAAAATGTCATTTGGATCGGGCCTCATGTTGAATAACCACTTTTTAAACCCTCACAGTGACCAAAATTGCCATTTTTACAGAGTTTTGCTTACTCAAAATCTTAAATTTTGACCAATTTCAGGCACAGAAATGACTTTAAACACACTTATTTTAGTTGAAAAAGTAATAATTCACATCCAACCGTCATTTAAAGTCAAAAGATTAAATGTTAAAATTTCATCAATATTGACCATTTTTTCAACGTTCGACTGGTCCGGGGTCATCGTTTTTCATCAGAAAATTGATTTTTTGGACTCTACCAAAAATGATTCAAAATGTCATTTGGATCGGGCCTCATGTTGAATAACCACTTTTTAAACCCTCACAGTGACCAAAATTGCCATTTTTACAGAGTTTTGCTTACTCAAAATCTTAAATTTTGACCAATTTCAGGCACAGAAATGACTTTAAACACACTTATTTTAGTTGAAAAAGTAATAATTCACATCCAACCGTCATTTAAAGTCAAAAGATTAAATGTTAAAATTTCATCAATATTGACCATTTTTTCAACGTTCAACTGGTCCGGGGTCATCGTTTTTCATCAGAAAATTGATTTTTTTGGACTCTACCAAAAATGTTTCAAAATGTCATTTGGATCGGGCCTCATGTTGAATAACCACTTTTTAAACCCTCACAGTGACCAAAATTGCCATTTTTACAGAGTTTTGCTTACTCAAAATCTTCAATTTTGACCAATTTCAGGCACAGAAATGACTTTAAACACACTTATTTTAGTTGAAAAAGTAATAATTCACATCCAACCGTCATTTAAAGTCAAAAGATTAAATGTTAAAATTTCATCTATATTGACCATTTTTTTCAACGTTCGACTGGTCCGGGGTCATCGTTTTTCATCAGAAAATGGATTTTTTGGACTCTACCAAAAATGTTTCAAAATGTCATTTGGATCGGGCCTCATGTTCAATAACCACTTTTTAAACCCTCACAGTGACCAAAATTGCCATTTTTACAGAGTTTTGCTTACTCAAAATCTTACATTTTGACCAATTTCAGGCACAGAAATGACTTTAAACACACTTATTTTAGTTGAAAAAGTAATAATTCACATCCAACCGTCATTTGAAGTCAAAAGATTAAATGTTAAAATTTCATCAATATTGACCATTTTTTCAATGTTCGACTGGTCCGGGGTCATCGTTTTTCATCAGAAAATTGATTTTTTGGACTCTACCAAAAATGATTCAAAATGTCATTTGGATCGGGCCTCATGTTGAATAACCACTTTTTAAACCCTCACAGTGACCAAAATTGCCATTTTTACAGAGTTTTGCTTACTCAAAATCTTCAATTTTGACCAATTTCAGGCACAGAAATGACTTTAAACACACTTATTTTAGTTGAAAAAGTAATAATTCACATCCAACCGTCATTTAAAGTCAAAAGATTAAATGTTAAAATTTCATCAATATTGACCATTTTTTCAACGTTCGACTGGTCCGGGGTCATCGTTTTTCATCAGAAAATTGATTTTTTGGACTCTACCAAAAATGATTCAAAATGTCATTTGGATTGGGCCTCATGTTGAATAACCACTTTTTAAACCCTCACAGTGACCAAAATTGCCATTTTTACAGAGTTTTGCTTACTCAAAATCTTACATTTTGACCAATTTCAGGCACAGAAATGACTTTAAACACACTTATTTTAGTTGAAAAAGTAATAATTCACATCCAACCGTCATTTAAATTCAAAAGATTAAATGTTAAAATTTCATCAATATTGACCATTTTTTTGACCATTTTTTTCAACGTTCGACTGGTCCGGGGTCATCGTTTTTCATCAGAAAATTGATTTTTTGGACTCTACCAAAAATGATTCAAAATGTCATTTGGATCGGGCCTCATGTTGAATAACCACTTTTTAAACCCTCACAGTGACCAAAATTGCCATTTTTACAGAGTTTTGCTTACTCAAAATCTTAAATTTTGACCAATTTCAGGCACAGAAATGACTTTAAACACACTTATTTTAGTTGAAAAAGTAATAATTCACATCCAACCGTCATTTAAAGTCAAAAGATTAAATGTTAAAATTTCATCAATATTGACCATTTTTACAACGTTCGACTGGTCCGGGGTCATCGTTTTTCATCAGAAAATTGATTTTTTGGACTCTACCAAAAATGATTCAAAATGTCATTTGGATCAGGCCTCATGTTGAATAACCACTTTTTAAACCCTCACAGTGACCAAAATTGCCATTTTTACAGAGTTTATCTTACTCAGAATCTTCAATTTTGACCAATTTCAGGCACAGAAATGACTTTAAACACACTTATTTTAGTTGAAAAAGTAATAATTCACATCCAACCGTCATTTAAAGTCAAAAGATGAAATGTTAAAATTTCATCAATATTGACCATTTTTTCAACGTTCGACTGGTCCGGGGTCATCGTTTTTCATCAGAAAATTGATTTTTTGGACTCTACCAAAAATGATTCAAAATGTCATTTGGATCGGGCCTCATGTTGAATAACCACTTTTTAAACTCTCACAGTGACCAAAATTGCCATTTTTACAGAGTTTTGCTTACTCAAAATCTTAAATTTTGACCAATTTCAGGCACAGAAATGACTTTAAACACACTTATTTTAGTTGAAAAAGTAATAATTCACATCCAACCGTCATTTAAAGTCAAAAGATTAAATGTTAAAATTTCATCAATATTGACCATTTTTTCAACGTTCGACTGGTCCGGGGTCATCGTTTTTCATCAGAAAATTGATTTTTTGGACTCTACCAAAAATGATTCAAAATGTCATTTGGATCGGGCCTCATGTTGAATAACCACTTTTTAAACCCTCACAGTGACCAAAATTGCCATTTTTACAGAGTTTATCTTACTCAGAATCTTCAATTTTGACCAATTTCAGGCACAGAAATGACTTTAAACACACTTATTTTAGTTGAAAAAGTAATAATTCACATCCAACCGTCATTTAAAGTCAAAAGATGAAATGTTAAAATTTCATCAATATTGACCATTTTTTCAACGTTCGACTGGTCCGGGGTCATCGTTTTTCATCAGAAAATTGATTTTTTGGACTCTACCAAAAATGATTCAAAATGTCATTTGGATCGGGCCTCATGTTGAATAACCACTTTTTAAACTCTCACAGTGACCAAAATTGCCATTTTTACAGAGTTTTGCTTACTCAAAATCTTAAATTTTGACCAATTTCAGGCACAGAAATGACTTTAAACACACTTATTTTAGTTGAAAAAGTAATAATTCACATCCAACCGTCATTTAAAGTCAAAAGATTAAATGTTAAAATTTCATCAATATTGACCATTTTTTCAACGTTCGACTGGTCCGGGGTCATCGTTTTTCATCAGAAAATTGATTTTTTGGACTCTACCAAAAATGATTCAAAATGTCATTTGGATCGGGCCTCATGTTGAATAACCACTTTTTAAACCCTCACAGTGACCAAAATTGCCATTTTTACAGAGTTTTGCTTACTCAAAATCTTAAATTTTGACCAATTTCAGGCACAGAAATGACTTTAAACACACTTATTTTAGTTGAAAAAGTAATAATTCACATCCAACCGTCATTTAAAGTCAAAAGATTAAATGTAAAAATTTCATCAATATTGACCATTTTTTCAACGTTCGACTGGTCCGGGGTCATCGTTTTTCATCAGAAAATTGATTTTTTGGACTCTACCAAAAATGATTCAAAATGTCATTTGGATCGGGCCTCATGTTGAATAACCACTTTTTAAACCCTCACAGTGACCAAAATTGCCATTTTTACAGAGTTTTGCTTACTCAAAATCTTCAATTTTGACAAATTTCAGGCACAGAAATGACTTTAAACACACTTATTTTAGTTGAAAAAGTAAGAATTCACATCCAACCGTCATTTAAAGTCAAAAGATTAAATGTTAAAATTTCATCAATATTGACCATTTTTTCAACGTTCGACTGGTCCGGGGTCATCGTTTTTCATCAGAAAATGGATTTTTTGGACTCTACCAAAAAAGATTCAAAATGTTTTTTGGATCGGGTCTCATGTTGAATAACCACTTTTTAAACCCTCACAGTGACCAAAATTGCCATTTTTACAGAGTTTTGCTTACTCAAAATCTTCAATTTTGACCAATTTCAGGCACAGAAATGACTTTAAACACACTTATTTTAGTTGAAAAAGTAATAATTCACATCCAACCGTTATTTAAAGTCAAAAGATTAAATGTTAAAATTTCATCAATATTGACCATTTTTTCAACGTTCGACTGGTCCGGGGTCATCGTTTTTCATCAGAAAATTGATTTTTTGGACTCTACCAAAAATGATTCAAAATGTCATTTGGATCGGGCCTCATGTTGAATAACCACTTTTTAAACCCTCACAGTGACCAAAATTGCCATTTTTACAGAGTTTTGCTTACTCAAAATCTTAAATTTTGACCAATTTCAGGCACAGAAATGACTTTAAACACACTTATTTTAGTTGAAAAAGTAATAATTCACATCCAACCGTCATTTAAAGTCAAAAGATTAAATGTTAAAATTTCATCAATATTGACCATTTTTACAACGTTCGACTGGTCCGGGGTCATCGTTTTTCATCAGAAAATTGATTTTTTGGACTCTACCAAAAATGATTCAAAATGTCATTTGGATGGGGCCTCATGTTGAATAACCACTTTTTAAACCCTCACAGTGACCAAAATTGCCATTTTTACAGAGTTTTGCTTACTCAAAATCTTCAATTTTGACCAATTTCAGGCACAGAAATGACTTTAAACACACTTATTTTAGTTGAAAAAGTAATAATTCACATCCAACCGTCATTTAAAGTCAAAAGATTAAATGTTAAAATTTCATCAATATTGACCATTTTTTCAACGTTCGACTGGTCCGGGGTCATCGTTTTTCATCAGAAAATTGATTTTTTGGACTCTACCAAAAATGATTCAAAATGTCATTTGGATCGGGCCTCATGTTGAATAACCACTTTTTAAACCCTCACAGTGACCAAAATTGCCATTTTTACAGAGTTTATCTTACTCAGAATCTTCAATTTTGACCAATTTCACGCACAGAAATGACTTTAAACACACTTATTTTAGTTGAAAAAGTAATAATTCACTTCCAACCGTCATTTAAAGTCAAAAGATGAAATGTTAAAATTTCATCAATATTGACCATTTTTTCAACGTTCGACTGGTCCGGGGTCATCGTTTTTCATCAGAAAATTGATTTTTTGGACTCTACCAAAAATGATTCAAAATGTCATTTGGATCGGGCCTCATGTTGAATAACCACTTTTTAAACTCTCACAGTGACCAAAATTGCCATTTTTACAGAGTTTTGCTTACTCAAAATCTTAAATTTTGACCAATTTCAGGCACAGAAATGACTTTAAACACACTTATTTTAGTTGAAAAAGTAATAATTCACATCCAACCGTCATTTAAAGTCAAAAGATTAAATGTTAAAATTTCATCAATATTGACCATTTTTTCAACGTTCGACTGGTCCGGGGTCATCGTTTTTCATCAGAAAATTGATTTTTTGGACTCTACCAAAAATGATTCAAAATGTCATTTGGATCGGGCCTCATGTTGAATAACCACTTTTTAAACCCTCACAGTGACCAAAATTGCCATTTTTACAGAGTTTTGCTTACTCAAAATCTTTAATTTTGACAAATTTCAGGCACAGAAATGACTTTAAACACACTTATTTTAGTTGAAAAAGTAAGAATTCACATCCAACCGTCATTTAAAGTCAAAAGATTAAATGTTAAAATTTCATCAATATTGACCATTTTTTTCAACGTTCGACTGGTCCGGGGTCATCGTTTTTCATCAGAAAATGGATTTTTTGGACTCTACCAAAAAAGATTCAAAATGTTTTTTGGATCGGGTCTCATGTTGAATAACCACTTTTTAAACCCTCACAGTGACCAAAATTGCCATTTTTACAGAGTTTTGCTTACTCAAAATCTTCAATTTTGACCAATTTCAGGCACAGAAATGACTTTAAACACACTTATTTTAGTTGAAAAAGTAATAATTCACATCCAACCGTTATTTAAAGTCAAAAGATTAAATGTTAAAATTTCATCAATATTGACCATTTTTTCAACGTTCGACTGGTCCGGGGTCATCGTTTTTCATCAGAAAATTGATTTTTTGGACTCTACCAAAAATGATTCAAAATGTCATTTGGATCGGGCCTCATGTTGAATAACCACTTTTTAAACCCTCACAGTGACCAAAATTGCCATTTTTACAGAGTTTTGCTTACTCAAAATCTTAAATTTTGACCAATTTCAGGCACAGAAATGACTTTAAACACACTTATTTTAGTTGAAAAAGTAATAATTCACATCCAACCGTCATTTAAAGTCAAAAGATTAAATGTTAAAATTTCATCAATATTGACCATTTTTACAACGTTCGACTGGTCCGGGGTCATCGTTTTTCATCAGAAAATTGATTTTTTGGACTCTACCAAAAATGATTCAAAATGTCATTTGGATGGGGCCTCATGTTGAATAACCACTTTTTAAACCCTCACAGTGACCAAAATTGCCATTTTTACAGAGTTTTGCTTACTCAAAATCTTCAATTTTGACCAATTTCAGGCACAGAAATGACTTTAAACACACTTATTTTAGTTGAAAAAGTAATAATTCACATCCAACCGTCATTTGAAGTCAAAAGATTAAATGTTAAAATTTCATCAATATTGACCATTTTTTCAACGTTCGACTGGTCCGGGGTCATCGTTTTTCATCAGAAAATTGATTTTTTGGACTCTACCAAAAATGATTCAAAATGTCATTTGGATCGGGCCTCATGTTGAATAACCACTTTTTAAACCCTCACAGTGACCAAAATTGCCATTTTTACAGAGTTTATCTTACTCAGAATCTTCAATTTTGACCAATTTCAGGCACAGAAATGACTTTAAACACACTTATTTTAGTTGAAAAAGTAATAATTCACTTCCAACCGTCATTTAAAGTCAAAAGATGAAATGTTAAAATTTCATCAATATTGACCATTTTTTCAACGTTCGACTGGTCCGGGGTCATCGTTTTTCATCAGAAAATTGATTTTTTGGACTCTACCAAAAATGATTCAAAATGTCATTTGAATCGGGCCTCATGTTGAATAACCACTTTTTAAACTCTCACAGTGACCAAAATTGCCATTTTTACAGAGTTTTGCTTACTCAAAATCTTAAATTTTGACCAATTTCAGGCACAGAAATGACTTTAAACACACTTATTTTAGTTGAAAAAGTAATAATTCACATCCAACCGTCATTTAAAGTCAAAAGATTAAATGTTAAAATTTCATCAATATTGACCATTTTTTCAACGTTCGACTGGTCCGGGGTCATCGTTTTTCATCAGAAAATGGATTTTTTGGACTCTACCAAAAAAGATTCAAAATGTTTTTTGGATCGGGTCTCATGTTGAATAACCACTTTTTAAACCCTCACAGTGACCAAAATTGCCATTTTTACAGAGTTTTGCTTACTCAAAATCTTCAATTTTGACCAATTTCAGGCACAGAAATGACTTTAAACACACTTATTTTAGTTGAAAAAGTAATAATTCACATCCAACCGTTATTTAAAGTCAAAAGATTAAATGTTAAAATTTCATCAATATTGACCATTTTTTCAACGTTCGACTGGTCCGGGGTCATCGTTTTTCATCAGAAAATTGATTTTTTGGACTCTACCAAAAATGATTCAAAATGTCATTTGGATCGGGCCTCATGTTGAATAACCACTTTTTAAACCCTCACAGTGACCAAAATTGCCATTTTTACAGAGTTTTGCTTACTCAAAATCTTAAATTTTGACCAATTTCAGGCACAGAAATGACTTTAAACACACTTATTTTAGTTGAAAAAGTAATAATTCACATCCAACCGTCATTTAAAGTCAAAAGATTAAATGTTAAAATTTCATCAATATTGACCATTTTTACAACGTTCGACTGGTCCGGGGTCATCGTTTTTCATCAGAAAATTGATTTTTTGGACTCTACCAAAAATGATTCAAAATGTCATTTGGATCGGGCCTCATGTTGAATAACCACTTTTTAAACCCTCACAGTGACCAAAATTGCCATTTTTACAGAGTTTATCTTACTCAGAATCTTCAATTTTGACCAATTTCAGGCACAGAAATGACTTTAAACACACTTATTTTAGTTGAAAAAGTAATAATTCACATCCAACCGTCATTTAAAGTCAAAAGATGAAATGTTAAAATTTCATCAATATTGACCATTTTTTCAACGTTCGACTGGTCCGGGGTCATCGTTTTTCATCAGAAAATTGATTTTTTGGACTCTACCAAAAATGATTCAAAATGTCATTTGGATCGGGCCTCATGTTGAATAACCACTTTTTAAACTCTCACAGTGACCAAAATTGCCATTTTTACAGAGTTTTGCTTACTCAAAATCTTAAATTTTGACCAATTTCAGGCACAGAAATGACTTTAAACACACTTATTTTAGTTGAAAAAGTAATAATTCACATCCAACCGTCATTTAAAGTCAAAAGATTAAATGTTAAAATTTCATCAATATTGACCATTTTTTCAACGTTCGACTGGTCCGGGGTCATCGTTTTTCATCAGAAAATTGATTTTTTGGACTCTACCAAAAATGATTCAAAATGTCATTTGGATCGGGCCTCATGTTGAATAACCACTTTTTAAACCCTCACAGTGACCAAAATTGCCATTTTTACAGAGTTTTGCTTACTCAAAATCTTCAATTTTGACAAATTTCAGGCACAGAAATGACTTTAAACACACTTATTTTAGTTGAAAAAGTAATAATTCACATCCAACCGTCATTTAAAGTCAAAAGATTAAATGTTAAAATTTCATCAATATTGACCATTTTTTCAACGTTCGACTGGTCCGGGGTCATCGTTTTTCATCAGAAAATGGATTTTTTGGACTCTACCAAAAAAGATTCAAAATGTTTTTTGGATCGGGTCTCATGTTGAATAACCACTTTTTAAACCCTCACAGTGACCAAAATTGCCATTTTTACAGAGTTTTGCTTACTCAAAATCTTCAATTTTGACCAATTTCAGGCACAGAAATGACTTTAAATACACTTATTTTAGTTGAAAAAGTAATAATTCACATCCAACCGTTATTTAAAGTCAAAAGATTAAATGTTAAAATTTCATCAATATTGACCATTTTTTCAACGTTCGACTGGTCCGGGGTCATCGTTTTTCATCAGAAAATTGATTTTTTGGACTCTACCAAAAATGATTCAAAATGTCATTTGGATCGGGCCTCATGTTGAATAACCACTTTTTAAACCCTCACAGTGACCAAAATTGCCATTTTTACAGAGTTTTGCTTACTCAAAATCTTCAATTTTGACAAATTTCAGGCACAGAAATGACTTTAAACACACTTGTTTTAGTTGAAAAAGTAAGAATTCACATCCAACCGTCATTTAAAGTCAAAAGATTAAATGTTAAAATTTCATCAATATTGACCTTTTTTTCAACGTTCGACTGGTCCGGGGTCATCGTTTTTCATCAGAAAATGGATTTTTTGGACTCTACCAAAAAAGATTCAAAATGTTTTTTGGATCGGGTCTCATGTTGAATAACCACTTTTTAAACCCTCACAGTGACCAAAATTGCCATTTTTACAGAGTTTTGCTTACTCAAAATCTTCAATTTTGACCAATTTCAGGCACAGAAATGACTTTAACCACACTTATTTTAGTTGAAAAAGTAATAATTCACATCCAACCGTTATTTAAAGTCAAAAGATTAAATGTTAAAATTTCATCAATATTGACCATTTTTTCAACGTTCGACTGGTCCGGGGTCATCGTTTTTCATCAGAAAATTGATTTTTTGGACTCTACCAAAAATGATTCAAAATGTCATTTGGATCGGGCCTCATGTTGAATAACCACTTTTTAAACCCTCACAGTGACCAAAATTGCCATTTTTACAGAGTTTTGCTTACTCAAAATCTTCAATTTTGACCAATTTCAGGCACAGAAATGACTTTAAACACACTTATTTTAGCTGAAAAAGTAATAATTCACATCCAACCGTCATTTAAAGTCAAAAGATTAAATGTTAAAATTTCATCAATATTGACCATTTTTTCAACGTTCGACTGGTCCGGGGTCATCGTTTTTTATCAGAAAATTGATTTTTTGGACTCTACCAAAAATGATTCAAAATGTCATTTGGATCGGGCCTCATGTTGAATAACCACTTTTTAAACCCTCACAGTGACCAAAATTGCCATTTTTACAGAGTTTTGCTTACTCAAAATCTTAAATTTTGACCAATTTCAGGCACAGAAATGACTTTAAACACACTTATTTTAGTTGAAAAAGTAATAATTCACATCCAACCGTCATTTAAAGTCAAAAGATTAAATGTAAAAATTTCATCAATATTGACCATTTTTTCAACGTTCGACTGGTCCGGGGTCATCGTTTTTCATCAGAAAATTGATTTTTTGGACTCTACCAAAAATGATTCAAAATGTCATTTGGATCGGGCCTCATGTTGAATAACCACTTTTTAAACCCTCACAGTGACCAAAATTGCCATTTTTACAGAGTTTTGCTTACTCAAAATCTTCAATTTTGACAAATTTCAGGCACAGAAATGACTTTAAACACACTTATTTTAGTTGAAAAAGTAAGAATTCACATCCAACCGTCATTTAAAGTCAAAAGATTAAATGTTAAAATTTCATCAATATTGACCATTTTTTCAACGTTCGACTGGTCCGGGGTCATCGTTTTTCATCAGAAAATGGATTTTTTGGACTCTACCAAAAAAGATTCAAAATGTTTTTTGGATCGGGTCTCATGTTGAATAACCACTTTTTAAACCCTCACAGTGACCAAAATTGCCATTTTTACAGAGTTTTGCTTACTCAAAATCTTCAATTTTGACCAATTTCAGGCACAGAAATGACTTTAAACACACTTATTTTAGTTGAAAAAGTAATAATTCACATCCAACCGTTATTTAAAGTCAAAAGATTAAATGTTAAAATTTCATCAATATTGACCATTTTTTCAACGTTCGACTGGTCCGGGGTCATCGTTTTTCATCAGAAAATTGATTTTTTGGACTCTACCAAAAATGATTCAAAATGTCATTTGGATCGGGCCTCATGTTGAATAACCACTTTTTAAACCCTCACAGTGACCAAAATTGCCATTTTTACAGAGTTTTGCTTACTCAAAATCTTAAATTTTGACCAATTTCAGGCACAGAAATGACTTTAAACACACTTATTTTAGTTGAAAAAGTAATAATTCACATCCAACCGTCATTTAAAGTCAAAAGATTAAATGTTAAAATTTCATCAATATTGACCATTTTTACAACGTTCGACTGGTCCGGGGTCATCGTTTTTCATCAGAAAATTGATTTTTTGGACTCTACCAAAAATGATTCAAAATGTCATTTGGATGGGGCCTCATGTTGAATAACCACTTTTTAAACCCTCACAGTGACCAAAATTGCCATTTTTACAGAGTTTTGCTTACTCAAAATCTTCAATTTTGACCAATTTCAGGCACAGAAATGACTTTAAACACACTTATTTTAGTTGAAAAAGTAATAATTCACTTCCAACCGTCATTTAAAGTCAAAAGATGAAATGTTAAAATTTCATCAATATTGACCATTTTTTCAACGTTCGACTGGTCCGGGGTCATCGTTTTTCATCAGAAAATTGATTTTTTGGACTCTACCAAAAATGATTCAAAATGTCATTTGGATCGGGCCTCATGTTGAATAACCACTTTTTAAACTCTCACAGTGACCAAAATTGCCATTTTTACAGAGTTTTGCTTACTCAAAATCTTAAATTTTGACCAATTTCAGGCACAGAAATGACTTTAAACACACTTATTTTAGTTGAAAAAGTAATAATTCACATCCAACCGTCATTTAAAGTCAAAAGATTAAATGTTAAAATTTCATCAATATTGACCATTTTTTCAACGTTCGACTGGTCCGGGGTCATCGTTTTTCATCAGAAAATTGATTTTTTGGACTCTACCAAAAATGATTCAAAATGTCATTTGGATCGGGCCTCATGTTGAATAACCACTTTTTAAACCCTCACAGTGACCAAAATTGCCATTTTTACAGAGTTTTGCTTACTCAAAATCTTTAATTTTGACAAATTTCAGGCACAGAAATGACTTTAAACACACTTATTTTAGTTGAAAAAGTAAGAATTCACATCCAACCGTCATTTAAAGTCAAAAGATTAAATGTTAAAATTTCATCAATATTGACCATTTTTTTCAACGTTCGACTGGTCCGGGGTCATCGTTTTTCATCAGAAAATGGATTTTTTGGACTCTACCAAAAAAGATTCAAAATGTTTTTTGGATCGGGTCTCATGTTGAATAACCACTTTTTAAACCCTCACAGTGACCAAAATTGCCATTTTTACAGAGTTTTGCTTACTCAAAATCTTCAATTTTGACCAATTTCAGGCACAGAAATGACTTTAAACACACTTATTTTAGTTGAAAAAGTAATAATTCACATCCAACCGTTATTTAAAGTCAAAAGATTAAATGTTAAAATTTCATCAATATTGACCATTTTTTCAACGTTCGACTGGTCCGGGGTCATCGTTTTTCATCAGAAAATTGATTTTTTGGACTCTACCAAAAATGATTCAAAATGTCATTTGGATCGGGCCTCATGTTGAATACCCACTTTTTAAACCCTCACAGTGACCAAAATTGCCATTTTTACAGAGTTTTGCTTACTCAAAATCTTAAATTTTGACCAATTTCAGGCACAGAAATGACTTTAAACACACTTATTTTAGTTGAAAAAGTAATAATTCACATCCAACCGTCATTTAAAGTCAAAAGATTAAATGTTAAAATTTCATCAATATTGACCATTTTTTCAACGTTCGACTGGTCCGGGGTCATCGTTTTTCATCAGAAAATTGATTTTTTGGACTCTACCAAAAATGATTCAAAATGTCATTTGGATCGGGCCTCATGTTGAATAACCACTTTTTAAACCCTCACAGTGACCAAAATTGCCATTTTTACAGAGTTGTGCTTACTCAAAATCTTAAATTTTGACCAATTTCAGGCACAGAAATGACTTTAAACACACTTATTTTAGTTGAAAAAGTAATAATTCACATCCAACCGTCATTTAAAATCAAAAGATTAAATGTAAAAATTTCATCAATATTGACCAGTTTTTTCAACGTTCGACTGGTCCGGGGTCATCGTTTTTCATCAGAAAATTGATTTTTTGGACTCTACCAAAAATGATTCAAAATGTCATTTGGATCGGGCCTCATGTTGAATAACCACTTTTTAAACCCTCACAGTGACCAAAATTGCCATTTTTACAGAGTTTTGCTTACTCAAAATCTTCAATTTTGACAAATTTCAGGCACAGAAATGACTTTAAACACACTTATTTTAGTTGAAAAAGTAAGAATTCACATCCAACCGTCATTTAAAGTCAAAAGATTAAATGTTAAAATTTCATCAATATTGACCATTTTTTCAACGTTCGACTGGTCCGGGGTCATCGTTTTTCATCAGAAAATGGATTTTTTGGACTCTACCAAAAAAGATTCAAAATGTTTTTTGGATCGGGTCTCATGTTGAATAACCACTTTTTAAACCCTCACAGTGACCAAAATTGCCATTTTTACAGAGTTTTGCTTACTCAAAATCTTCAATTTTGACCAATTTCAGGCACAGAAATGACTTTAAACACACTTATTTTAGTTGAAAAAGTAATAATTCACATCCAACCGTTATTTAAAGTCAAAAGATTAAATGTTAAAATTTCATCAATATTGACCATTTTTTCAACGTTCGACTGGTCCGGGGTCATCGTTTTTTATCAGAAAATTGATTTTTTGGACTCTACCAAAAATGATTCAAAATGTCATTTGGATCGGGCCTCATGTTGAATAACCACTTTTTAAACCCTCACAGTGACCAAAATTGCCATTTTTACAGAGTTTTGCTTACTCAAAATCTTAAATTTTGACCAATTTCAGGCACAGAAATTACTTTAAACACACTTATTTTAGTTGAAAAAGTAATAATTCACATCCAACCGTCATTTAAAGTCAAAAGATTAAATGTTAAAATTTCATCAATATTGACCATTTTTACAACGTTCGACTGGTCCGGGGTCATCGTTTTTCATCAGAAAATTGATTTTTTGGACTCTACCAAAAATGATTCAAAATGTCATTTGGATCGGGCCTCATGTTGAATAACCACTTTTTAAACCCTCACAGTGACCAAAATTGCCATTTTTACAGAGTTTTGCTTACTCAAAATCTTCAATTTTGACCAATTTCAGGCACAGAAATGACTTTAAACACACTTATTTTAGTTGAAAAAGTAATAATTCACATCCAACCGTCATTTAAAGTCAAAAGATTAAATGTTAAAATTTCATCAATATTGACCATTTTTTCAACGTTCGACTGGTCCGGGGTCATCGTTTTTCATCAGAAAATTGATTTTTTGGACTCTACCAAAAATGATTCAAAATGTCATTTGGATCGGGCCTCATGTTGAATAACCACTTTTTAAACCCTCACAGTGACCAAAATTGCCATTTTTACAGAGTTTATCTTACTCAGAAGCTTCAATTTTGACCAATTTCAGGCACAGAAATGACTTTAAACACACTTATTTTAGTTGAAAAAGTAATAATTCACATCCAACCGTCATTTAAAGTCAAAAGATTAAATGTTAAAATTTCATCAATATTGACCATTTTTACAACGTTCGACTGGTCCGGGGTCATCGTTTTTCATCAGAAAATTGATTTTTTGGACTCTACCAAAAATGATTCAAAATGTCATTTGGATGGGGCCTCATGTTGAATAACCACTTTTTAAACCCTCACAGTGACCAAAATTGCCATTTTTACAGAGTTTTGCTTACTCAAAATCTTCAATTTTGACCAATTTCAGGCACAGAAATGACTTTAAACACACTTATTTTAGTTGAAAAAGTAATAATTCACATCCAACCGTCATTTAAAGTCAAAAGATTAAATGTTAAAATTTCATCAATATTGACCATGTTTTCAACGTTCGACTGGTCCGGGGTCATCGTTTTTCATCAGAAAATTGATTTTTTGGACTCTACCAAAAATGATTCAAAATGTCATTTGGATCGGGCCTCATGTTGAATAACCACTTTTTAAACCCTCACAGTGACCAAAATTGCCATTTTTACAGAGTTTATCTTACTCAGAATCTTCAATTTTGACCAATTTCAGGCACAGAAATGACTTTAAACACACTTATTTTAGTTGAAAAAGTAATAATTCACTTCCAACCGTCATTTAAAGTCAAAAGATGAAATGTTAAAATTTCATCAATATTGACCATTTTTTCAACGTTCGACTGGTCCGGGGTCATCGTTTTTCATCAGAAAATTGATTTTTTGGACTCTACCAAAAATGATTCAAAATGTCATTTGGATCGGGCCTCATGTTGAATAACCACTTTTTAAACTCTCACAGTGACCAAAATTGCCATTTTTACAGAGTTTTGCTTACTCAAAATCTTAAATTTTGACCAATTTCAGGCACAGAAATGACTTTAAACACACTTATTTTAGTTGAAAAAGTAATAATTCACATCCAACCGTCATTTAAAGTCAAAAGATTAAATGTTAAAATTTCATCAATATTGACCATTTTTTCAACGTTCGACTGGTCCGGGGTCATCGTTTTTCATCAGAAAATTGATTTTTTGGACTCTACCAAAAATGATTCAAAATGTCATTTGGATCGGGCCTCATGTTGAATAACCACTTTTTAAACCCTCACAGTGACCAAAATTGCCATTTTTACAGAGTTTTGCTTACTCAAAATCTTTAATTTTGACAAATTTCAGGCACAGAAATGACTTTAAACACACTTATTTTAGTTGAAAAAGTAAGAATTCACATCCAACCGTCATTTAAAGTCAAAAGATTAAATGTTAAAATTTCATCAATATTGACCATTTTTTTCAACGTTCGACTGGTCCGGGGTCATCGTTTTTCATCAGAAAATGGATTTTTTGGACTCTACCAAAAAAGATTCAAAATGTTTTTTGGATCGGGTCTCATGTTGAATAACCACTTTTTAAACCCTCACAGTGACCAAAATTGCCATTTTTACAGAGTTTTGCTTACTCAAAATCTTCAATTTTGACCAATTTCAGGCACAGAAATGACTTTAAACACACTTATTTTAGTTGAAAAAGTAATAATTCACATCCAACCGTTATTTAAAGTCAAAAGATTAAATGTTAAAATTTCATCAATATTGACCATTTTTTCAACGTTCGACTGGTCCGGGGTCATCGTTTTTCATCAGAAAATTGATTTTTTGGACTCTACCAAAAATGATTCAAAATGTCATTTGGATCGGGCCTCATGTTGAATACCCACTTTTTAAACCCTCACAGTGACCAAAATTGCCATTTTTACAGAGTTTTGCTTACTCAAAATCTTAAATTTTGACCAATTTCAGGCACAGAAATGACTTTAAACACACTTATTTTAGTTGAAAAAGTAATAATTCACATCCAACCGTCATTTAAAGTCAAAAGATTAAATGTTAAAATTTCATCAATATTGACCATTTTTTCAACGTTCGACTGGTCCGGGGTCATCGTTTTTCATCAGAAAATTGATTTTTTGGACTCTACCAAAAATGATTCAAAATGTCATTTGGATCGGGCCTCATGTTGAATAACCACTTTTTAAACCCTCACAGTGACCAAAATTGCCATTTTTACAGAGTTTTGCTTACTCAAAATCTTAAATTTTGACCAATTTCAGGCACAGAAATGACTTTAAACACACTTATTTTAGTTGAAAAAGTAATAATTCACATCCAACCGTCATTTAAAATCAAAAGATTAAATGTAAAAATTTCATCAATATTGACCAGTTTTTTCAACGTTCGACTGGTCCGGGGTCATCGTTTTTCATCAGAAAATTGATTTTTTGGACTCTACCAAAAATGATTCAAAATGTCATTTGGATCGGGCCTCATGTTGAATAACCACTTTTTAAACCCTCACAGTGACCAAAATTGCCATTTTTACAGAGTTTTGCTTACTCAAAATCTTCAATTTTGACAAATTTCAGGCACAGAAATGACTTTAAACACACTTATTTTAGTTGAAAAAGTAAGAATTCACATCCAACCGTCATTTAAAGTCAAAAGATTAAATGTTAAAATTTCATCAATATTGACCATTTTTTCAACGTTCGACTGGTCCGGGGTCATCGTTTTTCATCAGAAAATGGATTTTTTGGACTCTACCAAAAAAGATTCAAAATGTTTTTTGGATCGGGTCTCATGTTGAATAACCACTTTTTAAACCCTCACAGTGACCAAAATTGCCATTTTTACAGAGTTTTGCTTACTCAAAATCTTCAATTTTGACCAATTTCAGGCACAGAAATGACTTTAAACACACTTATTTTAGTTGAAAAAGTAATAATTCACATCCAACCGTTATTTAAAGTCAAAAGATTAAATGTTAAAATTTCATCAATATTGACCATTTTTTCAACGTTCGACTGGTCCGGGGTCATCGTTTTTCATCAGAAAATTGATTTTTTGGACTCTACCAAAAATGATTCAAAATGTCATTTGGATCGGGCCTCATGTTGAATAACCACTTTTTAAACCCTCACAGTGACCAAAATTGCCATTTTTACAGAGTTTTGCTTACTCAAAATCTTAAATTTTGACCAATTTCAGGCACAGAAATTACTTTAAACACACTTATTTTAGTTGAAAAAGTAATAATTCACATCCAACCGTCATTTAAAGTCAAAAGATTAAATGTTAAAATTTCATCAATATTGACCATTTTTACAACGTTCGACTGGTCCGGGGTCATCGTTTTTCATCAGAAAATTGATTTTTTGGACTCTACCAAAAATGATTCAAAATGTCATTTGGATCGGGCCTCATGTTGAATAACCACTTTTTAAACCCTCACAGTGACCAAAATTGCCATTTTTACAGAGTTTTGCTTACTCAAAATCTTCAATTTTGACCAATTTCAGGCACAGAAATGACTTTAAACACACTTATTTTAGTTGAAAAAGTAATAATTCACATCCAACCGTCATTTAAAGTCAAAAGATTAAATGTTAAAATTTCATCAATATTGACCATTTTTTCAACGTTCGACTGGTCCGGGGTCATCGTTTTTCATCAGAAAATTGATTTTTTGGACTCTACCAAAAATGATTCAAAATGTCATTTGGATCGGGCCTCATGTTGAATAACCACTTTTTAAACCCTCACAGTGACCAAAATTGCCATTTTTACAGAGTTTATCTTACTCAGAATCTTCAATTTTGACCAATTTCAGGCACAGAAATGACTTTAAACACACTTATTTTAGTTGAAAAAGTAATAATTCACATCCAACCGTCATTTAAAGTCAAAAGATGAAATGTTAAAATTTCATCAATATTGACCATTTTTTCAACGTTCGACTGGTCCGGGGTCATCGTTTTTCATCAGAAAATTGATTTTTTTGACTCTACCAAAAATGATTCAAAATGTCATTTGGATCGGGCCTCATGTTGAATAACCACTTTTTAAACCCTCACAGTGACCAAAATTGCCATTTTTACAGAGTTTTGCTTACTCAAAATCTTCAATTTTGACAAATTTCAGGCACAGAAATGACTTTAAACACACTTATTTTAGTTGAAAAAGTAAGAATTCACATCCAACCGTCATTTAAAGTCAAAAGATTAAATGTTAAAATTTCATCAATATTGACCATTTTTTCAACGTTCGACTGGTCCGGGGTCATCGTTTTTCATCAGAAAATGGATTTTTGGACTCTACCAAAAAAGATTCAAAATGTTTTTTGGATCGGGTCTCATGTTGAATAACCACTTTTTAAACCCTCACAGTGACCAAAATTGCCATTTTTACAGAGTTTTGCTTACTCAAAATCTTCAATTTTGACCAATTTCAGGCACAGAAATGACTTTAAACACACTTATTTTAGTTGAAAAAGTAATAATTCACATCCAACCGTTATTTAAAGTCAAAAGATTAAATGTTAAAATTTCATCAATATTGACCATTTTTTCAACGTTCGACTGGTCCGGGGTCATCGTTTTTCATCAGAAAATTGATTTTTTGGACTCTACCAAAAATGATTCAAAATGTCATTTGGATCGGGCCTCATGTTGAATAACCACTTTTTAAACCCTCACAGTGACCAAAATTGCCATTTTTACAGAGTTTTGCTTACTCAAAATCTTAAATTTTGACCAATTTCAGGCACAGAAATGACTTTAAACACACTTATTTTAGTTGAAAAAGTAATAATTCACATCCAACCGTCATTTAAAGTCAAAAGATTAAATGTTAAAATTTCATCAATATTGACCATTTTTACAACGTTCGACTGGTCCGGGGTCATCGTTTTTCATCAGAAAATTGATTTTTTGGACTCTACCAAAAATGATTCAAAATGTCATTTAGATCGGGCCTCATGTTGAATAACCACTTTTTAAACCCTCACAGTGACCAAAATTGCCATTTTTACAGAGTTTTGCTTACTCAAAATCTTCAATTTTGACCAATTTCAGGCACAGAAATGACTTTAAACACACTTATTTTAGTTGAAAAAGTAATAATTCACATCCAACTGTCATTTAAAGTCAAAAGATTAAATGTTAAAATTTCATCAATATTGACCATTTTTTCAACGTTCGACTGGTCCGGGGTCATCGTTTTTCATCAGAAAATTGATTTTTTGGACTCTACCAAAAATGATTCAAAATGTCATTTGGATCGGGCCTCATGTTGAATAACCACTTTTTAAACCCTCACAGTGACCAAAATTGCCATTTTTACAGAGTTTTGCTTACTCAAAATCTTAAATTTTGACCAATTTCAGGCACAGAAATGACTTTAAACACACTTATTTTAGTTGAAAAAGTAATAATTCACATCCAACCGTCATTTAAAGTCAAAAGATTAAATGTAAAAATTTCATCAATATTGACCATTTTTTCAACGTTCGACTGGTCCGGGGTCATCGTTTTTCATCAGAAAATTGATTTTTTGGACTCTACCAAAAATGATTCAAAATGTCATTTGGATCGGGCCTCATGTTGAATAACCACTTTTTAAACCCTCACAGTGACCAAAATTGCCATTTTTACAGAGTTTTGCTTACTCAAAATCTTCAATTTTGACAAATTTCAGGCACAGAAATGACTTTAAACACACTTATTTTAGTTGAAAAAGTAAGAATTCACATCCAACCGTCATTTAAAGTCAAAAGATTAAATGTTAAAATTTCATCAATATTGACCATTTTTTCAACGTTCGACTGGTCCGGGGTCATCGTTTTTCATCAGAAAATTGATTTTTTGGACTCTACCAAAAATGATTCAAAATGTCATTTGGATCGGGCCTCATGTTGAATAACCACTTTTTAAACTCTCACAGTGACCAAAATTGCCATTTTTACAGAGTTTTGCTTACTCAAAATCTTAAATTTTGACCAATTTCAGGCACAGAAATGACTTTAAACACACTTATTTTAGTTGAAAAAGTAATAATTCACATCCAACCGTCATTTAAAGTCAAAAGATTAAATGTTAAAATTTCATCAATATTGACCATTTTTTCAACGTTCGACTGGTCCGGGGTCATCGTTTTTCATCAGAAAATTGATTTTTTGGACTCTACCAAAAATGATTCAAAATGTCATTTGGATCGGGCCTCATGTTGAATAACCACTTTTTAAACCCTCACAGTGACCAAAATTGCCATTTTTACAGAGTTTTGCTTACTCAAAATCTTTAATTTTGACAAATTTCAGGCACAGAAATGACTTTAAACACACTTATTTTAGTTGAAAAAGTAAGAATTCACATCCAACCGTCATTTAAAGTCAAAAGATTAAATGTTAAAATTTCATCAATATTGACCATTTTTTTCAACGTTCGACTGGTCCGGGGTCATCGTTTTTCATCAGAAAATGGATTTTTTGGACTCTACCAAAAAAGATTCAAAATGTTTTTTGGATCGGGTCTCATGTTGAATAACCACTTTTTAAACCCTCACAGTGACCAAAATTGCCATTTTTACAGAGTTTTGCTTACTCAAAATCTTCAATTTTGACCAATTTCAGGCACAGAAATGACTTTAAACACACTTATTTTAGTTGAAAAAGTAATAATTCACATCCAACCGTTATTTAAAGTCAAAAGATTAAATGTTAAAATTTCATCAATATTGACCATTTTTTCAACGTTCGACTGGTCCGGGGTCATCGTTTTTCATCAGAAAATTGATTTTTTGGACTCTACCAAAAATGATTCAAAATGTCATTTGGATCGGGCCTCATGTTGAATACCCACTTTTTAAACCCTCACAGTGACCAAAATTGCCATTTTTACAGAGTTTTGCTTACTCAAAATCTTAAATTTTGACCAATTTCAGGCACAGAAATGACTTTAAACACACTTATTTTAGTTGAAAAAGTAATAATTCACATCCAACCGTCATTTAAAGTCAAAAGATTAAATGTTAAAATTTCATCAATATTGACCATTTTTTCAACGTTCGACTGGTCCGGGGTCATCGTTTTTCATCAGAAAATTGATTTTTTGGACTCTACCAAAAATGATTCAAAATGTCATTTGGATCGGGCCTCATGTTGAATAACCACTTTTTAAACCCTCACAGTGACCAAAATTGCCATTTTTACAGAGTTTTGCTTACTCAAAATCTTAAATTTTGACCAATTTCAGGCACAGAAATGACTTTAAACACACTTATTTTAGTTGAAAAAGTAATAATTCACATCCAACCGTCATTTAAAATCAAAAGATTAAATGTAAAAATTTCATCAATATTGACCAGTTTTTTCAACGTTCGACTGGTCCGGGGTCATCGTTTTTCATCAGAAAATTGATTTTTTGGACTCTACCAAAAATGATTCAAAATGTCATTTGGATCGGGCCTCATGTTGAATAACCACTTTTTAAACCCTCACAGTGACCAAAATTGCCATTTTTACAGAGTTTTGCTTACTCAAAATCTTCAATTTTGACAAATTTCAGGCACAGAAATGACTTTAAACACACTTATTTTAGTTGAAAAAGTAAGAATTCACATCCAACCGTCATTTAAAGTCAAAAGATTAAATGTTAAAATTTCATCAATATTGACCATTTTTTCAACGTTCGACTGGTCCGGGGTCATCGTTTTTCATCAGAAAATGGATTTTTTGGACTCTACCAAAAAAGATTCAAAATGTTTTTTGGATCGGGTCTCATGTTGAATAACCACTTTTTAAACCCTCACAGTGACCAAAATTGCCATTTTTACAGAGTTTTGCTTACTCAAAATCTTCAATTTTGACCAATTTCAGGCACAGAAATGACTTTAAACACACTTATTTTAGTTGAAAAAGTAATAATTCACATCCAACCGTTATTTAAAGTCAAAAGATTAAATGTTAAAATTTCATCAATATTGACCATTTTTTCAACGTTCGACTGGTCCGGGGTCATCGTTTTTCATCAGAAAATTGATTTTTTGGACTCTACCAAAAATGATTCAAAATGTCATTTGGATCGGGCCTCATGTTGAATAACCACTTTTTAAACCCTCACAGTGACCAAAATTGCCATTTTTACAGAGTTTTGCTTACTCAAAATCTTAAATTTTGACCAATTTCAGGCACAGAAATTACTTTAAACACACTTATTTTAGTTGAAAAAGTAATAATTCACATCCAACCGTCATTTAAAGTCAAAAGATTAAATGTTAAAATTTCATCAATATTGACCATTTTTACAACGTTCGACTGGTCCGGGGTCATCGTTTTTCATCAGAAAATTGATTTTTTGGACTCTACCAAAAATGATTCAAAATGTCATTTGGATCGGGCCTCATGTTGAATAACCACTTTTTAAACCCTCACAGTGACCAAAATTGCCATTTTTACAGAGTTTTGCTTACTCAAAATCTTCAATTTTGACCAATTTCAGGCACAGAAATGACTTTAAACACACTTATTTTAGTTGAAAAAGTAATAATTCACATCCAACCGTCATTTAAAGTCAAAAGATTAAATGTTAAAATTTCATCAATATTGACCATTTTTTCAACGTTCGACTGGTCCGGGGTCATCGTTTTTCATCAGAAAATTGATTTTTTGGACTCTACCAAAAATGATTCAAAATGTCATTTGGATCGGGCCTCATGTTGAATAACCACTTTTTAAACCCTCACAGTGACCAAAATTGCCATTTTTACAGAGTTTATCTTACTCAGAATCTTCAATTTTGACCAATTTCAGGCACAGAAATGACTTTAAACACACTTATTTTAGTTGAAAAAGTAATAATTCACATCCAACCGTCATTTAAAGTCAAAAGATGAAATGTTAAAATTTCATCAATATTGACCATTTTTTCAACGTTCGACTGGTCCGGGGTCATCGTTTTTCATCAGAAAATTGATTTTTTGGACTCTACCAAAAATGATTCAAAATGTCATTTGGATCGGGCTTCATGTTGAATAACCACTTTTTAAACCCTCACAGTGACCAAAATTGCCATTTTTACAGAGTTTTGCTTACTCAAAATCTTCAATTTTGACAAATTTCAGGCACAGAAATGACTTTAAACACACTTATTTTAGTTGAAAAAGTAAGAATTCACATCCAACCGTCATTTAAAGTCAAAAGATTAAATGTTAAAATTTCATCAATATTGACCATTTTTTCAACGTTCGACTGGTCCGGGGTCATCGTTTTTCATCAGAAAATGGATTTTTGGACTCTACCAAAAAAGATTCAAAATGTTTTTTGGATCGGGTCTCATGTTGAATAACCACTTTTTAAACCCTCACAGTGACCAAAATTGCCATTTTTACAGAGTTTTGCTTACTCAAAATCTTCAATTTTGACCAATTTCAGGCACAGAAATGACTTTAAACACACTTATTTTAGTTGAAAAAGTAATAATTCACATCCAACCGTTATTTAAAGTCAAAAGATTAAATGTTAAAATTTCATCAATATTGACCATTTTTTCAACGTTCGACTGGTCCGGGGTCATCGTTTTTCATCAGAAAATTGATTTTTTGGACTCTACCAAAAATGATTCAAAATGTCATTTGGATCGGGCCTCATGTTGAATAACCACTTTTTAAACCCTCACAGTGACCAAAATTGCCATTTTTACAGAGTTTTGCTTACTCAAAATCTTAAATTTTGACCAATTTCAGGCACAGAAATGACTTTAAACACACTTATTTTAGTTGAAAAAGTAATAATTCACATCCAACCGTCATTTAAAGTCAAAAGATTAAATGTTAAAATTTCATCAATATTGACCATTTTTACAACGTTCGACTGGTCCGGGGTCATCGTTTTTCATCAGAAAATTGATTTTTTGGACTCTACCAAAAATGATTCAAAATGTCATTTGGATCGGGCCTCATGTTGAATAACCACTTTTTAAACCCTCACAGTGACCAAAATTGCCATTTTTACAGAGTTTTGCTTACTCAAAATCTTCAATTTTGACCAATTTCAGGCACAGAAATGACTTTAAACACACTTATTTTAGTTGAAAAAGTAATAATTCACATCCAACCGTCATTTAAAGTCAAAAGATTAAATGTTAAAATTTCATCAATATTGACCATTTTTTCAACGTTCGACTGGTCCGGGGTCATCGTTTTTCATCAGAAAATTGATTTTTTGGACTCTACCAAAAATGATTCAAAATGTCATTTGGATCGGGCCTCATGTTGAATAACCACTTTTTAAACCCTCACAGTGACCAAAATTGCCATTTTTACAGAGTTTTGCTTACTCAAAATCTTAAATTTTGACCAATTTCAGGCACAGAAATGACTTTAAACACACTTATTTTAGTTGAAAAAGTAATAATTCACATCCAACTGTCATTTAAAGTCAAAAGATTAAATGTAAAAATTTCATCAATATTGACCATTTTTTCAACGTTCGACTGGTCCGGGGTCATCGTTTTTCATCAGAAAATTGATTTTTTGGACTCTACCAAAAATGATTCAAAATGTCATTTGGATCGGGCCTCATGTTGAATAACCACTTTTTAAACCCTCACAGTGACCAAAATTGCCATTTTTACAGAGTTTTGCTTACTCAAAATCTTCAATTTTGACCAATTTCAGGCACAGAAATGACTTTAAACACACTTATTTTAGTTGAAAAAGTAAGAATTCACATCCAACCGTCATTTAAAGTCAAAAGATTAAATGTTAAAATTTCATCAATATTGACCATTTTTACAACGTTCGACTGGTCCGGGGTCATCGTTTTTCATCAGAAAATTGATTTTTTGGACTCTACCAAAAATGATTCAAAATGTCATTTGGATCGGGCCTCATGTTGAATAACCACTTTTTAAACCCTCACAGTGACCAAAATTGCCATTTTTACAGAGTTTTGCTTACTCAAAATCTTCAATTTTGACCAATTTCAGGCACAGAAATGACTTTAAACACACTTATTTTAGTTGAAAAAGTAATAATTCACATCCAACCGTCATTTAAAGTCAAAAGATTAAATGTTAAAATTTCATCAATATTGACCATTTTTTCAACGTTCGACTGGTCCGGGGTCATCGTTTTTCATCAGAAAATTGATTTTTTGGACTCTACCAAAAATGATTCAAAATGTCATTTGGATCGGGCCTCATGTTGAATAACCACTTTTTAAACCCTCACAGTGACCAAAATTGCCATTTTTACAGAGTTTATCTTACTCAGAATCTTCAATTTTGACCAATTTCAGGCACAGAAATGACTTTAAACACACTTATTTTAGTTGAAAAAGTAATAATTCACATCCAACCGTCATTTAAAGTCAAAAGATGAAATGTTAAAATTTCATCAATATTGACCATTTTTTCAACGTTCGACTGGTCCGGGGTCATCGTTTTTCATCAGAAAATTGATTTTTTGGACTCTACCAAAAATGATTCAAAATGTCATTTGGATCGGGCCTCATGTTGAATAACCACTTTTTAAACTCTCACAGTGACCAAAATTGCCATTTTTACAGAGTTTTGCTTACTCAAAATCTTAAATTTTGACCAATTTCAGGCACAGAAATGACTTTAAACACACTTATTTTAGTTGAAAAAGTAATAATTCACATCCAACCGTCATTTAAAGTCAAAAGATTAAATGTTAAAATTTCATCAATATTGACCATTTTTTTAACGTTCGACTGGTCCGGGGTCATCGTTTTTCATCAGAAAATTGATTTTTTGGACTCTACCAAAAATGATTCAAAATGTCATTTGGATCGGGCCTCATGTTGAATAACCACTTTTTAAACCCTCACAGTGACCAAAATTGCCATTTTTACAGAGTTTTGCTTACTCAAAATCTTCAATTTTGACAAATTTCAGGCACAGAAATGACTTTTGTGGAGAGGTGTGGCTCACTGGTTAGAGGCGGCAGACCCGAGTGCAGAGAACGGCCCGGCCCGGGACCAGGGTTCGATTCCCGACGCGGCAGGGTCTTGGACCAGGATCAGCGGACTGATAATTCTCGCATCGGTGCCTACTCCGACCAGGGAGCACACTCGGCAACTCTGGGCATTAGCTTGCCTCATCTCCACAACGGCCCCACACAAACGCCGGGGATGCCTGGTTTCACCTTGGAGACCCCCAGGAGGGACTATCTCACAGGGAAAGCCAGGACGGGTTCCCCAGCGGTCTATAGCGCTACGAGGCCTCCGGGTAGCAGTGCGCTTTACAAGACACAACAATTTACAATTTACTTTAAACACACTTATTTTAGTTGAAAAAGTAAGAATTCACATCCAACCGTCATTTAAAGTCAAAAGATTAAATGTTAAAATTTCATCAATATTGACCATTTTTTCAACGTTCGACTGGTCCGGGGTCATCGTTTTTCATCAGAAAATGGATTTTTTGGACTCTACCAAAAAAGATTCAAAATGTTTTTTGGATCGGGTCTCATGTTGAATAACCACTTTTTAAACCCTCACAGTGACCAAAATTGCCATTTTTACAGAGTTTTGCTTACTCAAAATCTTCAATTTTGACCAATTTCAGGCACAGAAATGACTTTAAATACACTTATTTTAGTTGAAAAAGTAATAATTCACATCCAACCGTTATTTAAAGTCAAAAGATTAAATGTTAAAATTTCATCAATATTGACCATTTTTTCAACGTTCGACTGGTCCGGGGTCATCGTTTTTCATCAGAAAATTGATTTTTTGGACTCTACCAAAAATGATTCAAAATGTCATTTGGATCGGGCCTCATGTTGAATAACCACTTTTTAAACCCTCACAGTGACCAAAATTGCCATTTTTACAGAGTTTTGCTTACTCAAAATCTTCAATTTTGACAAATTTCAGGCACAGAAATGACTTTAAACACACTTGTTTTAGTTGAAAAAGTAAGAATTCACATCCAACCGTCATTTAAAGTCAAAAGATTAAATGTTAAAATTTCATCAATATTGACCTTTTTTTCAACGTTCGACTGGTCCGGGGTCATCGTTTTTCATCAGAAAATGGATTTTTTGGACTCTACCAAAAAAGATTCAAAATGTTTTTTGGATCGGGTCTCATGTTGAATAACCACTTTTTAAACCCTCACAGTGACCAAAATTGCCATTTTTACAGAGTTTTGCTTACTCAAAATCTTCAATTTTGACCAATTTCAGGCACAGAAATGACTTTAACCACACTTATTTTAGTTGAAAAAGTAATAATTCACATCCAACCGTTATTTAAAGTCAAAAGATTAAATGTTAAAATTTCATCAATATTGACCATTTTTTCAACGTTCGACTGGTCCGGGGTCATCGTTTTTCATCAGAAAATTGATTTTTTGGACTCTACCAAAAATGATTCAAAATGTCATTTGGATCGGGCCTCATGTTGAATAACCACTTTTTAAACCCTCACAGTGACCAAAATTGCCATTTTTACAGAGTTTTGCTTACTCAAAATCTTCAATTTTGACAAATTTCAGGCACAGAAATGACTTTTGTGGAGAGGTGTGGCTCACTGGTTAGAGGCGGCAGACCCGAGTGCAGAGAACGGCCCGGCCCGGGACCAGGGTTCGATTCCCGACGCGGCAGGGTCTTGGACCAGGATCAGCGGACTGATAATTCTCGCATCGGTGCCTACTCCGACCAGGGAGCACACTCGGCAACTCTGGGCATTAGCTTGCCTCATCTCCACAACGGCCCCACACAAACGCCGGGGATGCCTGGTTTCACCTTGGAGACCCCCAGGAGGGACTATCTCACAGGGAAAGCCAGGACGGGTTCCCCAGCGGTCTATAGCGCTACGAGGCCTCCGGGTAGCAGTGCGCTTTACAAGACACAACAATTTACAATTTACTTTAAACACACTTATTTTAGTTGAAAAAGTAAGAATTCACATCCAACCGTCATTTAAAGTCAAAAGATTAAATGTTAAAATTTCATCAATATTGACCATTTTTTCAACGTTCGACTGGTCCGGGGTCATCGTTTTTCATCAGAAAATTGATTTTTTGGACTCTACCAAAAATGATTCAAAATGTCATTTGGATCGGGCCTCATGTTGAATAACCACTTTTTAAACTCTCACAGTGACCAAAATTGCCATTTTTACAGAGTTTTGCTTACTCAAAATCTTAAATTTTGACCAATTTCAGGCACAGAAATGACTTTAAACACACTTATTTTAGTTGAAAAAGTAATAATTCACATCCAACCGTCATTTAAAGTCAAAAGATTAAATGTTAAAATTTCATCAATATTGACCATTTTTTCAACGTTCGACTGGTCCGGGGTCATCGTTTTTCATCAGAAAATTGATTTTTTGGACTCTACCAAAAATGATTCAAAATGTCATTTGGATCGGGCCTCATGTTGAATAACCACTTTTTAAACTCTCACAGTGACCAAAATTGCCATTTTTACAGAGTTTTGCTTACTCAAAATCTTAAATTTTGACCAATTTCAGGCACAGAAATGACTTTAAACACACTTATTTTAGTTGAAAAAGTAATAATTCACATCCAACCGTCATTTAAAGTCAAAAGATTAAATGTTAAAATTTCATCAATATTGACCATTTTTTCAACGTTCGACTGGTCCGGGGTCATCGTTTTTCATCAGAAAATTGATTTTTTGGACTCTACCAAAAATGATTCAAAATGTCATTTGGATCGGGCCTCATGTTGAATAACCACTTTTTAAACCCTCACAGTGACCAAAATTGCCATTTTTACAGAGTTTTGCTTACTCAAAATCTTCAATTTTGACAAATTTCAGGCACAGAAATGACTTTAAACACACTTATTTTAGTTGAAAAAGTAAGAATTCACATCCAACCGTCATTTAAAGTCAAAAGATAAATGTTAAAATTTCATCAATATTGACCATTTTTTCAACGTTCGACTGGTCCGGGGTCATCGTTTTTCATCAGAAAATGGATTTTTGGACTCTACCAAAAAAGATTCAAAATGTTTTTTGGATCGGGTCTCATGTTGAATAACCACTTTTTAAACCCTCACAGTGACCAAAATTGCCATTTTTACAGAGTTTTGCTTACTCAAAATCTTCAATTTTGACCAATTTCAGGCACAGAAATGACTTTAAACACACTTATTTTAGTTGAAAAAGTAATAATTCACATCCAACCGTTATTTAAAGTCAAAAGATTAAATGTTAAAATTTCATCAATATTGACCATTTTTTCAACGTTCGACTGGTCCGGGGTCATCGTTTTTCATCAGAAAATTGATTTTTTGGACTCTACCAAAAATGATTCAAAATGTCATTTGGATCGGGCCTCATGTTGAATAACCACTTTTTAAACCCTCACAGTGACCAAAATTGCCATTTTTACAGAGTTTTGCTTACTCAAAATCTTAAATTTTGACCAATTTCAGGCACAGAAATGACTTTAAACACACTTATTTTAGTTGAAAAAGTAATAATTCACATCCAACCGTCATTTAAAGTCAAAAGATTAAATGTTAAAATTTCATCAATATTGACCATTTTTACAACGTTCGACTGGTCCGGGGTCATCGTTTTTCATCAGAAAATTGATTTTTTGGACTCTACCAAAAATGATTCAAAATGTCATTTGGATCGGGCCTCATGTTGAATAACCACTTTTTAAACCCTCACAGTGACCAAAATTGCCATTTTTACAGAGTTTTGCTTACTCAAAATCTTCAATTTTGACCAATTTCAGGCACAGAAATGACTTTAAACACACTTATTTTAGTTGAAAAAGTAATAATTCACATCCAACCGTCATTTAAAGTCAAAAGATTAAATGTTAAAATTTCATCAATATTGACCATTTTTTCAACGTTCGACTGGTCCGGGGTCATCGTTTTTCATCAGAAAATTGATTTT
The DNA here is from genome assembly GCF_964263255.1 of Lissotriton vulgaris. Lineage (NCBI taxonomy): Eukaryota > Metazoa > Chordata > Amphibia > Caudata > Salamandridae > Lissotriton > Lissotriton vulgaris. Next base: position 73,243 of record NW_028250690.1, read on the forward strand.
TTGGACTCTACCAAAAATGATTCAAAATGTCATTTGGATCGGGCCTCATGTTGAATAACCACTTTTTAAACCCTCACAGTGACCAAAATTGCCATTTTTACAGAATTTTGCTTACTCAAAATCTTAAATTTTGACCAATTTCAGGCACAGAAATGACTTTAAACACACTTATTTTAGTTGAAAAAGTAATAATTCACATCCAACTGTCATTTAAAGTCAAAAGATTAAATGTAAAAATGTCATCAATATTGACCATTTTTTCAACGTTCGACTGGTCCGGGGTCATCGTTTTTCATCAGAAAATTGATTTTTTGGACTCTACCAAAAATGATTCAAAATGTCATTTGGATCGGGCCTCATGTTGAATAACCACTTTTTAAACCCTCACAGTGACCAAAATTGCCATTTTTACAGAGTTTTGCTTACTCAAAATCTTAAATTTTGACCAATTTCAGGCACAGAAATGACTTTAAACACACTTATTTTAGTTGAAAAAGTAATAATTCACATCCAACCGTCATTTAAAGTCAAAAGATTAAATGTTAAAATTTCATCAATATTGACCATTTTTACAACGTTCGACTGGTCCGGGGTCATCGTTTTTCATCAGAAAATTGATTTTTTGGACTCTACCAAAAATGATTCAAAATGTCATTTGGATCGGGCCTCATGTTGAATAACCACTTTTTAAACCCTCACAGTGACCAAAATTGCCATTTTTACAGAGTTTTGCTTACTCAAAATCTTAAATTTTGACCAATTTCAGGCACAGAAATGACTTTAAACACACTTATTTTAGTTGAAAAAGTAAGAATTCACATCCAACCGTTATTTAAAGTCAAAAGATTAAATGTTAAAATTTCATCAATATTGACCATTTTTTCAACGTTCGACTGGTCCGGGGTCATCGTTTTTCATCAGAAAATTGATTTTTTGGACTCTACCAAAAATGATTCAAAATGTCATTTGGATCGGGCCTCATGTTGAATAACCACTTTTTAAACCCTCACAGTGACCAAAATTGCCATTTTTACAGAGTTTTGCTTACTCAAAATCTTAAATTTTGACCAATTTCAGGCACAGAAATGACTTTAAACACACTTATTTTAGTTGAAAAAGTAAGAATTCACATCCAACCGTCATTTAAAGTCAAAAGATTAAATGTTAAAATTTCATCAATATTGACCATTTTTTCAACGTTCGACTGGTCCGGGGTCATCGTTTTTCATCAGAAAATTGATTTTTTGGACTCTACCAAAAATGATTCAAAATGTCATTTGGATCGGGCCTCATGTTGAATAACCACTTTTTAAACCCTCACAGTGACCAAAATTGCCATTTTTACAGAGTTTTGCTTACTCAAAATCTTCAATTTTGACAAATTTCAGGCACAGAAATGACTTTTGTGGAGAGGTGTGGCTCACTGGTTAGAGGCGGCAGACCCGAGTGCAGAGAACGGCCCGGCCCGGGACCAGGGTTCGATTCCCGACGCGGCAGGGTCTTGGACCAGGATCAGCGGACTGATAATTCTCGCATCGGTGCCTACTCCGACCAGGGAGCACACTCGGCAACTCTGGGCATTAGCTTGCCTCATCTCCACAACGGCCCCACACAAACGCCGGGGATGCCTGGTTTCACCTTGGAGACCCCCAGGAGGGACTATCTCACAGGGAAAGCCAGGACGGGTTCCCCAGCGGTCTATAGCGCTACGAGGCCTCCGGGTAGCAGTGCGCTTTACAAGACACAACAATTTACAATTTACTTTAAACACACTTATTTTAGTTGAAAAAGTAAGAATTCACATCCAACCGTCATTTAAAGTCAAAAGATTAAATGTTAAAATTTCATCAATATTGACCATTTTTTCAACGTTCGACTGGTCCGGGGTCATCGTTTTTCATCAGAAAATTGATTTTTTGGACTCTACCAAAAATGATTCAAAATGTCATTTGGATCGGGCCTCATGTTGAATAACCACTTTTTAAACTCTCACAGTGACCAAAATTGCCATTTTTACAGAGTTTTGCTTACTCAAAATCTTAAATTTTGACCAATTTCAGGCACAGAAATGACTTTAAACACACTTATTTTAGTTGAAAAAGTAATAATTCACATCCAACCGTCATTTAAAGTCAAAAGATTAAATGTTAAAATTTCATCAATATTGACCATTTTTTCAACGTTCGACTGGTCCGGGGTCATCGTTTTTCATCAGAAAATTGATTTTTTGGACTCTACCAAAAATGATTCAAAATGTCATTTGGATCGGGCCTCATGTTGAATAACCACTTTTTAAACTCTCACAGTGACCAAAATTGCCATTTTTACAGAGTTTTGCTTACTCAAAATCTTAAATTTTGACCAATTTCAGGCACAGAAATGACTTTAAACACACTTATTTTAGTTGAAAAAGTAATAATTCACATCCAACCGTCATTTAAAGTCAAAAGATTAAATGTTAAAATTTCATCAATATTGACCATTTTTTCAACGTTCGACTGGTCCGGGGTCATCGTTTTTCATCAGAAAATTGATTTTTTGGACTCTACCAAAAATGATTCAAAATGTCATTTGGATCGGGCCTCATGTTGAATAACCACTTTTTAAACCCTCACAGTGACCAAAATTGCCATTTTTACAGAGTTTTGCTTACTCAAAATCTTCAATTTTGACAAATTTCAGGCACAGAAATGACTTTAAACACACTTATTTTAGTTGAAAAAGTAAGAATTCACATCCAACCGTCATTTAAAGTCAAAAGATAAATGTTAAAATTTCATCAATATTGACCATTTTTTCAACGTTCGACTGGTCCGGGGTCATCGTTTTTCATCAGAAAATGGATTTTTGGACTCTACCAAAAAAGATTCAAAATGTTTTTTGGATCGGGTCTCATGTTGAATAACCACTTTTTAAACCCTCACAGTGACCAAAATTGCCATTTTTACAGAGTTTTGCTTACTCAAAATCTTCAATTTTGACCAATTTCAGGCACAGAAATGACTTTAAACACACTTATTTTAGTTGAAAAAGTAATAATTCACATCCAACCGTTATTTAAAGTCAAAAGATTAAATGTTAAAATTTCATCAATATTGACCATTTTTTCAACGTTCGACTGGTCCGGGGTCATCGTTTTTCATCAGAAAATTGATTTTTTGGACTCTACCAAAAATGATTCAAAATGTCATTTGGATTGGGCCTCATGTTGAATAACCACTTTTTAAACCCTTCACAGTGACCAAAATTGCCATTTTTACAGAGTTTTGCTTACTCAAAATCTTAAATTTTGACCAATTTCAGGCACAGAAATGACTTTAAACACACTTATTTTAGTTGAAAAAGTAATAATTCACATCCAACCGTCATTTAAAGTCAAAAGATTAAATGTTAAAATTTCATCAATATTGACCATTTTTACAACGTTCGACTGGTCCGGGGTCATCGTTTTTCATCAGAAAATTGATTTTTTGGACTCTACCAAAAATGATTCAAAATGTCATTTGGATCGGGCCTCATGTTGAATAACCACTTTTTAAACCCTCACAGTGACCAAAATTGCCATTTTTACAGAGTTTTGCTTACTCAAAATCTTCAATTTTGACCAATTTCAGGCACAGAAATGACTTTAAACACACTTGTTTTAGTTGAAAAAGTAATAATTCACATCCAACCGTCATTTAAAGTCAAAAGATTAAATGTTAAAATTTCATCAATATTGACCATTTTTTCAACGTTCGACTGGTCCGGGGTCATCGTTTTTCATCAGAAAATTGATTTTTTGGACTCTACCAAAAATGATTCAAAATGTCATTTGGATCGGGCCTCATGTTGAATAACCACTTTTTAAACCCTCACAGTGACCAAAATTGCCATTTTTACAGAATTTTGCTTACTCAAAATCTTAAATTTTGACCAATTTCAGGCACAGAAATGACTTTAAACACACTTATTTTAGTTGAAAAAGTAATAATTCACATCCAACTGTCATTTAAAGTCAAAAGATTAAATGTAAAAATGTCATCAATATTGACCATTTTTTCAACGTTCGACTGGTCCGGGGTCATCGTTTTTCATCAGAAAATTGATTTTTTGGACTCTACCAAAAATGATTCAAAATGTCATTTGGATCGGGCCTCATGTTGAATAACCACTTTTTAAACCCTCACAGTGACCAAAATTGCCATTTTTACAGAGTTTTGCTTACTCAAAATCTTAAATTTTGACCAATTTCAGGCACAGAAATGACTTTAAACACACTTATTTTAGTTGAAAAAGTAATAATTCACATCCAACCGTCATTTAAAGTCAAAAGATTAAATGTTAAAATTTCATCAATATTGACCATTTTTACAACGTTCGACTGGTCCGGGGTCATCGTTTTTCATCAGAAAATTGATTTTTTGGACTCTACCAAAAATGATTCAAAATGTCATTTGGATCGGGCCTCATGTTGAATAACCACTTTTTAAACCCTCACAGTGACCAAAATTGCCATTTTTACAGAGTTTTGCTTACTCAAAATCTTCAATTTTGACCAATTTCAGGCACAGAAATGACTTTAAACACACTTATTTTAGTTGAAAAAGTAATAATTCACATCCAACCGTCATTTAAAGTCAAAAGATTAAATGTTAAAATTTCATCAATATTGACCATTTTTTCAACGTTCGACTGGTCCGGGGTCATCGTTTTTCATCAGAAAATTGATTTTTTGGACTCTACCAAAAATGATTCAAAATGTCATTTGGATCGGGCCTCATGTTGAATAACCACTTTTTAAACCCTCACAGTGACCAAAATTGCCATTTTTACAGAGTTTATCTTACTCAGAATCTTCAATTTTGACCAATTTCAGGCACAGAAATGACTTTAAACACACTTATTTTAGTTGAAAAAGTAATAATTCACATCCAACCGTCATTTAAAGTCAAAAGATGAAATGTTAAAATTTCATCAATATTGACCATTTTTTCAACGTTCGACTGGTCCGGGGTCATCGTTTTTCATCAGAAAATTGATTTTTTGGACTCTACCAAAAATGATTCAAAATGTCATTTGGATCGGGCCTCATGTTGAATAACCACTTTTTAAACTCTCACAGTGACCAAAATTGCCATTTTTACAGAGTTTTGCTTACTCAAAATCTTAAATTTTGACCAATTTCAGGCACAGAAATGACTTTAAACACACTTATTTTAGTTGAAAAAGTAATAATTCACATCCAACCGTCATTTAAAGTCAAAAGATGAAATGTTAAAATTTCATCAATATTGACCATTTTTTCAACGTTCGACTGGTCCGGGGTCATCGTTTTTCATCAGAAAATTGATTTTTTGGACTCTACCAAAAATGATTCAAAATGTCATTTGGATCGGGCCTCATGTTGAATAACCACTTTTTAAACTCTCACAGTGACCAAAATTGCCATTTTTACAGAGTTTTGCTTACTCAAAATCTTAAATTTTGACCAATTTCAGGCACAGAAATGACTTTAAACACACTTATTTTAGTTGAAAAAGTAATAATTCACATCCAACCGTCATTTAAAGTCAAAAGATTAAATGTTAAAATTTCATCAATATTGACCATTTTTTCAACGTTCGACTGGTCCGGGGTCATCGTTTTTCATCAGAAAATTGATTTTTGGACTCTACCAAAAATGATTCAAAATGTCATTTGGATCGGGCCTCATGTTGAATAACCACTTTTTAAACCCTCACAGTGACCAAAATTGCCATTTTTACAGAGTTTTGCTTACTCAAAATCTTCAATTTTGACAAATTTCAGGCACAGAAATGACTTTAAACACACTTATTTTAGTTGAAAAAGTAAGAATTCACATCCAACCGTCATTTAAAGTCAAAAGATTAAATGTTAAAATTTCATCAATATTGACCATTTTTTCAACGTTCGACTGGTCCGGGGTCATCGTTTTTCATCAGAAAATGGATTTTTTGGACTCTACCAAAAAAGATTCAAAATGTTTTTTGGATCGGTTCTCATGTTGAATAACCACTTTTTAAACCCTCACAGTGACCAAAATTGCCATTTTTACAGAGTTTTGCTTACTCAAAATCTTCAATTTTGACCAATTTCAGGCACAGAAATGACTTTAAATACACTTATTTTAGTTGAAAAAGTAATAATTCACATCCAACCGTTATTTAAAGTCAAAAGATTAAATGTTAAAATTTCATCAATATTGACCATTTTTTCAACGTTCGACTGGTCCGGGGTCATCGTTTTTCATCAGAAAATTGATTTTTTGGACTCTACCAAAAATGATTCAAAATGTCATTTGGATCGGGCCTCATGTTGAATAACCACTTTTTAAACCCTCACAGTGACCAAAATTGCCATTTTTACAGAGTTTTGCTTACTCAAAATCTTCAATTTTGACAAATTTCAGGCACAGAAATGACTTTAAACACACTTGTTTTAGTTGAAAAAGTAATAATTCACATCCAACCGTCATTTAAAGTCAAAAGATTAAATGTAAAAATTTCATCAATATTGACCTTTTTTTCAACGTTCGACTGGTCCGGGGTCATCGTTTTTCATCAGAAAATGGATTTTTTGGACTCTACCAAAAAAGATTCAAAATGTTTTTTGGATCGGGTCTCATGTTGAATAACCACTTTTTAAACCCTCACAGTGACCAAAATTGCCATTTTTACAGAGCTTATCTTACTCAGAATCTTCAATTTTGACCAATTTCAGGCACAGAAATGACTTTAAACACACTTATTTTAGTTGAAAAAGTAATAATTCACATCCAACCGTCATTTAAAGTCAAAAGATGAAATGTTAAAATTTCATCAATATTGACCATTTTTTCAACGTTCGACTGGTCCGGGGTCATCGTTTTTCATCAGAAAATTGATTTTTTGGACTCTACCAAAAATGATTCAAAATGTCATTTGGATCGGGCCTCATGTTGAATAACCACTTTTTAAACCCTCACAGTGACCAAAATTGCCATTTTTACAGAGTTTTGCTTACTCAAAATCTTCAATTTTGACAAATTTCAGGCACAGAAATGACTTTTGTGGAGAGGTGTGGCTCACTGGTTAGAGGCGGCAGACCCGAGTGCAGAGAACGGCCCGGCCCGGGACCAGGGTTCGATTCCCGACGCGGCAGGGTCTTGGACCAGGATCAGCGGACTGATAATTCTCGCATCGGTGCCTACTCCGACCAGGGAGCACACTCGGCAACTCTGGGCATTAGCTTGCCTCATCTCCACAACGGCCCCACACAAACGCCGGGGATGCCTGGTTTCACCTTGGAGACCCCCAGGAGGGACTATCTCACAGGGAAAGCCAGGACGGGTTCCCCAGCGGTCTATAGCGCTACGAGGCCTCCGGGTAGCAGTGCGCTTTACAAGACACAACAATTTACAATTTACTTTAAACACACTTATTTTAGTTGAAAAAGTAAGAATTCACATCCAACCGTCATTTAAAGTCAAAAGATTAAATGTTAAAATTTCATCAATATTGACCATTTTTTCAACGTTCGACTGGTCCGGGGTCATCGTTTTTCATCAGAAAATGGATTTTTTGGACTCTACCAAAAAAGATTCAAAATGTTTTTTGGATCGGGTCTCATGTTGAATAACCACTTTTTAAACCCTCACAGTGACCAAAATTGCCATTTTTACAGAGTTTTGCTTACTCAAAATCTTCAATTTTGACCAATTTCAGGCACAGAAATGACTTTAAATACACTTATTTTAGTTGAAAAAGTAATAATTCACATCCAACCGTTATTTAAAGTCAAAAGATTAAATGTTAAAATTTCATCAATATTGACCATTTTTTCAACGTTCGACTGGTCCGGGGTCATCGTTTTTCATCAGAAAATTGATTTTTTGGACTCTACCAAAAATGATTCAAAATGTCATTTGGATCGGGCCTCATGTTGAATAACCACTTTTTAAACCCTCACAGTGACCAAAATTGCCATTTTTACAGAGTTTTGCTTACTCAAAATCTTCAATTTTGACAAATTTCAGGCACAGAAATGACTTTAAACACACTTGTTTTAGTTGAAAAAGTAAGAATTCACATCCAACCGTTATTTAAAGTCAAAAGATTAAATGTTAAAATTTCATCAATATTGACCTTTTTTTCAACGTTCGACTGGTCCGGGGTCATCGTTTTTCATCAGAAAATGGATTTTTTGGACTCTACCAAAAAAGATTCAAAATGTTTTTTGGATCGGGTCTCATGTTGAATAACCACTTTTTAAACCCTCACAGTGACCAAAATTGCCATTTTTACAGAGTTTTGCTTACTCAAAATCTTCAATTTTGACCAATTTCAGGCACAGAAATGACTTTAACCACACTTATTTTAGTTGAAAAAGTAATAATTCACATCCAACCGTTATTTAAAGTCAAAAGATTAAATGTTAAAATTTCATCAATATTGACCATTTTTTCAACGTTCGACTGGTCCGGGGTCATCGTTTTTCATCAGAAAATTGATTTTTTGGACTCTACCAAAAATGATTCAAAATGTCATTTGGATCGGGCCTCATGTTGAATAACCACTTTTTAAACCCTCACAGTGACCAAAATTGCCATTTTTACAGAGTTTTGCTTACTCAAAATCTTAAATTTTGACCAATTTCAGGCACAGAAATGACTTTAAACACACTTATTTTAGTTGAAAAAGTAATAATTCACATCCAACCGTCATTTAAAGTCAAAAGATTAAATGTTAAAATTTCATCAATATTGACCATTTTTACAACGTTCGACTGGTCCGGGGTCATCGTTTTTCATCAGAAAATTGATTTTTTGGACTCTACCAAAAATGATTCAAAATGTCATTTGGATCGGGCCTCATGTTGAATAACCACTTTTTAAACCCTCACAGTGACCAAAATTGCCATTTTTACAGAGTTTTGCTTACTCAAAATCTTCAATTTTGACCAATTTCAGGCACAGAAATGACTTTAAACACACTTATTTTAGTTGAAAAAGTAATAATTCACATCCAACCGTCATTTACAATCAAAAGATTAAATGTAAAAATTTCATCAATATTGACCAGTTTTTTCAACGTTCGACTGGTCCGGGGTCATCGTTTTTCATCAGAAAATTGATTTTTTGGACTCTACCAAAAATGATTCAAAATGTCATTTGGATCGGGCCTCATGTTGAATAACCACTTTTTAAACCCTCACAGTGACCAAAATTGCAATTTTTACAGAGTTTTGCTTACTCAAAATCTTCAATTTTGACAAATTTCAGGCACAGAAATGACTTTAAACACACTTATTTTAGTTGAAAAAGTAAGAATTCACATCCAACCGTCATTTAAAGTCAAAAGATTAAATGTTAAAATTTCATCAATATTGACCATTTTTTCAACGTTCGACTGGTCCGGGGTCATCGTTTTTCATCAGAAAATGGATTTTTTGGACTCTACCAAAAAAGATTCAAAATGTTTTTTGGATCGGGTCTCATGTTGAATAACCACTTTTTAAACCCTCACAGTGACCAAAATTGCCATTTTTACAGAGTTTTGCTTACTCAAAATCTTCAATTTTGACCAATTTCAGGCACAGAAATGACTTTAAACACACTTATTTTAGTTGAAAAAGTAATAATTCACATCCAACCGTTATTTAAAGTCAAAAGATTAAATGTTAAAATTTCATCAATATTGACCATTTTTTCAACGTTCGACTGGTCCGGGGTCATCGTTTTTCATCAGAAAATTGATTTTTTGGACTCTACCAAAAATGATTCAAAATGTCATTTGGATCGGGCCTCATGTTGAATAACCACTTTTTAAACCCTCACAGTGACCAAAATTGCCATTTTTACAGAGTTTTGCTTACTCAAAATCTTAAATTTTGACCAATTTCAGGCACAGAAATTACTTTAAACACACTTATTTTAGTTGAAAAAGTAATAATTCACATCCAACCGTCATTTAAAGTCAAAAGATTAAATGTTAAAATTTCATCAATATTGACCATTTTTACAACGTTCGACTGGTCCGGGGTCATCGTTTTTCATCAGAAAATTGATTTTTTGGACTCTACCAAAAATGATTCAAAATGTCATTTGGATCGGGCCTCATGTTGAATAACCACTTTTTAAACCCTCACAGTGACCAAAATTGCCATTTTTACAGAGTTTTGCTTACTCAAAATCTTCAATTTTGACCAATTTCAGGCACAGAAATGACTTTAAACACACTTATTTTAGTTGAAAAAGTAATAATTCACATCCAACCGTCATTTAAAGTCAAAAGATTAAATGTTAAAATTTCATCAATATTGACCATTTTTACAACGTTCGACTGGTCCGGGGTCATCGTTTTTCATCAGAAAATTGATTTTTTGGACTCTACCAAAAATGATTCAAAATGTCATTTGGATCGGGCCTCATGTTGAATAACCACTTTTTAAACCCTCACAGTGACCAAAATTGCCATTTTTACAGAGTTTTGCTTACTCAAAATCTTCAATTTTGACCAATTTCAGGCACAGAAATGACTTTAAACACACTTATTTTAGTTGAAAAAGTAATAATTCACATCCAACCGTCATTTAAAGTCAAAAGATTAAATGTTAAAATTTCATCAATATTGACCATTTTTTCAACGTTCGACTGGTCCGGGGTCATCGTTTTTCATCAGAAAATTGATTTTTTGGACTCTACCAAAAATGATTCAAAATGTCATTTGGATCGGGCCTCATGTTGAATAACCACTTTTTAAACCCTCACAGTGACCAAAATTGCCATTTTTACAGAGTTTATCTTACTCAGAATCTTCAATTTTGACCAATTTCAGGCACAGAAATGACTTTAAACACACTTATTTTAGTTGAAAAAGTAATAATTCACATCCAACCGTCATTTAAAGTCAAAAGATGAAATGTTAAAATTTCATCAATATTGACCATTTTTTCAACGTTCGACTGGTCCGGGGTCATCGTTTTTCATCAGAAAATTGATTTTTTGGACTCTACCAAAAATGATTCAAAATGTCATTTGGATCGGGCCTCATGTTGAATAACCACTTTTTAAACTCTCACAGTGACCAAAATTGCCATTTTTACAGAGTTTTGCTTACTCAAAATCTTAAATTTTGACCAATTTCAGGCACAGAAATGACTTTAAACACACTTATTTTAGTTGAAAAAGTAATAATTCACATCCAACCGTCATTTAAAGTCAAAAGATTAAATGTTAAAATTTCATCAATATTGACCATTTTTTCAACGTTCGACTGGTCCGGGGTCATCGTTTTTCATCAGAAAATTGATTTTTTGGACTCTACCATAAATGATTCAAAATGTCATTTGGATCGGGCCTCATGTTGAATAACCACTTTTTAAACCCTCACAGTGACCAAAATTGCCATTTTTACAGAGTTTTGCTTACTCAAAATCTTCAATTTTGACAAATTTCAGGCACAGAAATGACTTTAAACACACTTATTTTAGTTGAAAAAGTAAGAATTCACATCCAACCGTCATTTAAAGTCAAAAGATTAAATGTTAAAATTTCATCAATATTGACCATTTTTTCAACGTTCGACTGGTCCGGGGTCATCGTTTTTCATCAGAAAATGGATTTTTTGGACTCTACCAAAAAAGATTCAAAATGTTTTTTGGATCGGGTCTCATGTTGAATAACCACTTTTTAAACCCTCACAGTGACCAAAATTGCCATTTTTACAGAGTTTTGCTTACTCAAAATCTTCAATTTTGACCAATTTCAGGCACAGAAATGACTTTAAACACACTTATTTTAGTTGAAAAAGTAATAATTCACATCCAACCGTTATTTAAAGTCAAAAGATTAAATGTTAAAATTTCATCAATATTGACCATTTTTTCAACGTTCGACTGGTCCGGGGTCATCGTTTTTCATCAGAAAATTGATTTTTTGGACTCTACCAAAAATGATTCAAAATGTCATTTGGATCGGGCCTCATGTTGAATAACCACTTTTTAAACCCTCACAGTGACCAAAATTGCCATTTTTACAGAGTTTTGCTTACTCAAAATCTTAAATTTTGACCAATTTCAGGCACAGAAATTACTTTAAACACACTTATTTTAGTTGAAAAAGTAATAATTCACATCCAACCGTCATTTAAAGTCAAAAGATTAAATGTTAAAATTTCATCAATATTGACCATTTTTACAACGTTCGACTGGTCCGGGGTCATCGTTTTTCATCAGAAAATTGATTTTTTGGACTCTACCAAAAATGATTCAAAATGTCATTTGGATCGGGCCTCATGTTGAATAACCACTTTTTAAACCCTCACAGTGACCAAAATTGCCATTTTTACAGAGTTTTGCTTACTCAAAATCTTCAATTTTGACCAATTTCAGGCACAGAAATGACTTTAAACACACTTATTTTAGTTGAAAAAGTAATAATTCACATCCAACCGTCATTTAAAGTCAAAAGATTAAATGTTAAAATTTCATCAATATTGACCATTTTTACAACGTTCGACTGGTCCGGGGTCATCGTTTTTCATCAGAAAATTGATTTTTTGGACTCTACCAAAAATGATTCAAAATGTCATTTGGATCGGGCCTCATGTTGAATAACCACTTTTTAAACCCTCACAGTGACCAAAATTGCCATTTTTACAGAGTTTTGCTTACTCAAAATCTTCAATTTTGACCAATTTCAGGCACAGAAATGACTTTAAACACACTTATTTTAGTTGAAAAAGTAATAATTCACATCCAACCGTCATTTAAAGTCAAAAGATTAAATGTTAAAATTTCATCAATATTGACCATTTTTTCAACGTTCGACTGGTCCGGGGTCATCGTTTTTCATCAGAAAATTGATTTTTTGGACTCTACCAAAAATGATTCAAAATGTCATTTGGATCGGGCCTCATGTTGAATAACCACTTTTTAAACCCTCACAGTGACCAAAATTGCCATTTTTACAGAGTTTATCTTACTCAGAATCTTCAATTTTGACCAATTTCAGGCACAGAAATGACTTTAAACACACTTATTTTAGTTGAAAAAGTAATAATTCACATCCAACCGTCATTTAAAGTCAAAAGATGAAATGTTAAAATTTCATCAATATTGACCATTTTTTCAACGTTCGACTGGTCCGGGGTCATCGTTTTTCATCAGAAAATTGATTTTTTGGACTCTACCAAAAATGATTCAAAATGTCATTTGGATCGGGCCTCATGTTGAATAACCACTTTTTAAACTCTCACAGTGACCAAAATTGCCATTTTTACAGAGTTTTGCTTACTCAAAATCTTAAATTTTGACCAATTTCAGGCACAGAAATGACTTTAAACACACTTATTTTAGTTGAAAAAGTAATAATTCACATCCAACCGTCATTTAAAGTCAAAAGATTAAATGTTAAAATTTCATCAATATTGACCATTTTTTCAACGTTCGACTGGTCCGGGGTCATCGTTTTTCATCAGAAAATTGATTTTTTGGACTCTACCATAAATGATTCAAAATGTCATTTGGATCGGGCCTCATGTTGAATAACCACTTTTTAAACCCTCACAGTGACCAAAATTGCCATTTTTACAGAGTTTTGCTTACTCAAAATCTTCAATTTTGACAAATTTCAGGCACAGAAATGACTTTAAACACACTTATTTTAGTTGAAAAAGTAAGAATTCACATCCAACCGTCATTTAAAGTCAAAAGATTAAATGTTAAAATTTCATCAATATTGACCATTTTTTCAACGTTCGACTGGTCCGGGGTCATCGTTTTTCATCAGAAAATGGATTTTTGGACTCTACCAAAAAAGATTCAAAATGTTTTTTGGATCGGGTCTCATGTTGAATAACCACTTTTTAAACCCTCACAGTGACCAAAATTGCCATTTTTACAGAGTTTTGCTTACTCAAAATCTTCAATTTTGACCAATTTCAGGCACAGAAATGACTTTAAACACACTTATTTTAGTTGAAAAAGTAATAATTCACATCCAACCGTTATTTAAAGTCAAAAGATTAAATGTTAAAATTTCATCAATATTGACCATTTTTTCAACATTCGACTGGTCCGGGGTCATCGTTTTTCATCAGAAAATTGATTTTTTGGACTCTACCAAAAATGATTCAAAATGTCATTTGGATCGGGCCTCATGTTGAATAACCACTTTTTAAACCCTCACAGTGACCAAAATTGCCATTTTTACAGAGTTTTGCTTACTCAAAATCTTAAATTTTGACCAATTTCAGGCACAGAAATGACTTTAAACACACTTATTTTAGTTGAAAAAGTAATAATTCACATCCAACCGTCATTTAAAGTCAAAAGATTAAATGTTAAAATTTCATCAATATTGACCATTTTTACAACGTTCGACTGGTCCGGGGTCATCGTTTTTCATCAGAAAATTGATTTTTTGGACTCTACCAAAAATGATTCAAAATGTCATTTGGATCGGGCCTCATGTTGAATAACCACTTTTTAAACCCTCACAGTGACCAAAATTGCCATTTTTACAGAGTTTTGCTTACTCAAAATCTTACATTTTGACCAATTTCAGGCACAGAAATGACTTTAAACACACTTATTTTAGTTGAAAAAGTAATAATTCACATCCAACCGTCATTTAAAGTCAAAAGATTAAATGTTAAAATTTCATCAATATTGACCATTTTTTCAACGTTCGACTGGTCCGGGGTCATCGTTTTTCATCAGAAAATTGATTTTTTGGACTCTACCAAAAATGATTCAAAATGTCATTTGGATCGGGCCTCATGTTGAATAACCACTTTTTAAACCCTCACAGTGACCAAAATTGCCATTTTTACAGAATTTTGCTTACTCAAAATCTTAAATTTTGACCAATTTCAGGCACAGAAATGACTTTAAACACACTTATTTTAGTTGAAAAAGTAATAATTCACATCCAACTGTCATTTAAAGTCAAAAGATTAAATGTAAAAATTTCATCAATATTGACCATTTTTTCAACGTTCGACTGGTCCGGGGTCATCGTTTTTCATCAGAAAATTGATTTTTTGGACTCTACCAAAAATGATTCAAAATGTCATTTGGATCGGGCCTCATGTTGAATAACCACTTTTTAAACCCTCACAGTGACCAAAATTGCCATTTTTACAGAGTTTTGCTTACTCAAAATCTTAAATTTTGACCAATTTCAGGCACAGAAATGACTTTAAACACACTTATTTTAGTTGAAAAAGTAATAATTCACATCCAACCGTCATTTAAAGTCAAAAGATTAAATGTTAAAATTTCATCAATATTGACCATTTTTACAACGTTCGACTGGTCCGGGGTCATCGTTTTTCATCAGAAAATTGATTTTTTGGACTCTACCAAAAATGATTCAAAATGTCATTTGGATCGGGCCTCATGTTGAATAACCACTTTTTAAACCCTCACAGTGACCAAAATTGCCATTTTTACAGAGTTTTGCTTACTCAAAATCTTCAATTTTGACCAATTTCAGGCACAGAAATGACTTTAAACACACTTATTTTAGTTGAAAAAGTAATAATTCACATCCAACCGTCATTTAAAGTCAAAAGATTAAATGTTAAAATTTCATCAATATTGACCATTTTTTCAACGTTCGACTGGTCCGGGGTCATCGTTTTTCATCAGAAAATTGATTTTTTGGACTCTACCAAAAATGATTCAAAATGTCATTTGGATCGGGCCTCATGTTGAATAACCACTTTTTAAACCCTCACAGTGACCAAAATTGCCATTTTTACAGAGTTTATCTTACTCAGAATCTTCAATTTTGACCAATTTCAGGCACAGAAATGACTTTAAACACACTTATTTTAGTTGAAAAAGTAATAATTCACATCCAACCGTCATTTAAAGTCAAAAGATGAAATGTTAAAATTTCATCAATATTGACCATTTTTTCAACGTTCGACTGGTCCGGGGTCATCGTTTTTCATCAGAAAATTGATTTTTTGGACTCTACCAAAAATGATTCAAAATGTCATTTGGATCGGGCCTCATGTTGAATAACCACTTTTTAAACTCTCACAGTGACCAAAATTGCCATTTTTACAGAGTTTTGCTTACTCAAAATCTTAAATTTTGACCAATTTCAGGCACAGAAATGACTTTAAACACACTTATTTTAGTTGAAAAAGTAATAATTCACATCCAACCGTCATTTAAAGTCAAAAGATTAAATGTTAAAATTTCATCAATATTGACCATTTTTTCAACGTTCGACTGGTCCGGGGTCATCGTTTTTCATCAGAAAATTGATTTTTGGACTCTACCAAAAATGATTCAAAATGTCATTTGGATCGGGCCTCATGTTGAATAACCACTTTTTAAACCCTCACAGTGACCAAAATTGCCATTTTTACAGAGTTTTGCTTACTCAAAATCTTCAATTTTGACAAATTTCAGGCACAGAAATGACTTTAAACACACTTATTTTAGTTGAAAAAGTAAGAATTCACATCCAACCGTCATTTAAAGTCAAAAGATTAAATGTTAAAATTTCATCAATATTGACCATTTTTTCAACGTTCGACTGGTCCGGGGTCATCGTTTTTCATCAGAAAATGGATTTTTTGGACTCTACCAAAAAAGATTCAAAATGTTTTTTGGATCGGGTCTCATGTTGAATAACCACTTTTTAAACCCTCACAGTGACCAAAATTGCCATTTTTACAGAGTTTTGCTTACTCAAAATCTTCAATTTTGACCAATTTCAGGCACAGAAATGACTTTAAATACACTTATTTTAGTTGAAAAAGTAATAATTCACATCCAACCGTTATTTAAAGTCAAAAGATTAAATGTTAAAATTTCATCAATATTGACCATTTTTTCAACGTTCGACTGGTCCGGGGTCATCGTTTTTCATCAGAAAATTGATTTTTTGGACTCTACCAAAAATGATTCAAAATGTCATTTGGATCGGGCCTCATGTTGAATAACCACTTTTTAAACCCTCACAGTGACCAAAATTGCCATTTTTACAGAGTTTTGCTTACTCAAAATCTTCAATTTTGACAAATTTCAGGCACAGAAATGACTTTAAACACACTTGTTTTAGTTGAAAAAGTAAGAATTCACATCCAACCGTCATTTAAAGTCAAAAGATTAAATGTTAAAATTTCATCAATATTGACCTTTTTTTCAACGTTCGACTGGTCCGGGGTCATCGTTTTTCATCAGAAAATGGATTTTTTGGACTCTACCAAAAAAGATTCAAAATGTTTTTTGGATCGGGTCTCATGTTGAATAACCACTTTTTAAACCCTCACAGTGACCAAAATTGCCATTTTTACAGAGTTTTGCTTACTCAAAATCTTCAATTTTGACCAATTTCAGGCACAGAAATGACTTTAACCACACTTATTTTAGTTGAAAAAGTAATAATTCACATCCAACCGTTATTTAAAGTCAAAAGATTAAATGTTAAAATTTCATCAATATTGACCATTTTTTTCAACGTTCGACTGGTCCGGGGTCATCGTTTTTCATCAGAAAATTGATTTTTTGGACTCTACCAAAAATGATTCAAAATGTCATTTGGATCGGGCCTCATGTTGAATAACCACTTTTTAAACCCTCACAGTGACCAAAATTGCCATTTTTACAGAGTTTTGCTTACTCAAAATCTTAAATTTTGACCAATTTCAGGCACAGAAATGACTTTAAACACACTTATTTTAGTTGAAAAAGTAATAATTCACATCCAACCGTCATTTAAAGTCAAAAGATTAAATGTTAAAATTTCATCAATATTGACCATTTTTACAACGTTCGACTGGTCCGGGGTCATCGTTTTTCATCAGAAAATTGATTTTTTGGACTCTACCAAAAATGATTCAAAATGTCATTTGGATCGGGCCTCATGTTGAATAACCACTTTTTAAACCCTCACAGTGACCAAAATTGCCATTTTTACAGAGTTTTGCTTACTCAAAATCTTAAATTTTGACCAATTTCAGGCACAGAAATGACTTTAAACACACTTATTTTAGTTGAAAAAGTAATAATTCACATCCAACCGTTATTTAAAGTCAAAAGATTAAATGTTAAAATTTCATCAATATTGACCATTTTTTCAACGTTCGACTGGTCCGGGGTCATCGTTTTTCATCAGAAAATTGATTTTTTGGACTCTACCAAAAATGATTCAAAATGTCATTTGGATCGGGCCTCATGTTGAATAACCACTTTTTAAACCCTCACAGTGACCAAAATTGCCATTTTTACAGAGTTTTGCTTACTCAAAATCTTAAATTTTGACCAATTTCAGGCACAGAAATTACTTTAAACACACTTATTTTAGTTGAAAAAGTAATAATTCACATCCAACCGTCATTTAAAGTCAAAAGATTAAATGTTAAAATTTCATCAATATTGACCATTTTTTCAACGTTCGACTGGTCCGGGGTCATCGTTTTTCATCAGAAAATTGATTTTTTGGACTCTACCAAAAAAGATTCAAAATGTTTTTTGGATCGGGTCTCATGTTGAATAACCACTTTTTAAACCCTCACAGTGACCAAAATTGCCATTTTTACAGAGTTTATCTTACTCAGAATCTTCAATTTTGACCAATTTCAGGCACAGAAATGACTTTAAACACACTTATTTTAGTTGAAAATGTAATAATTCACATCCAACCGTCATTTAAAGTCAAAAGATGAAATGTTAAAATTTCATCAATATTGACCATTTTTTCAACGTTCGACTGGTCCGGGGTCATCGTTTTTCATCAGAAAATTGATTTTTTGGACTCTACCAAAAATGATTCAAAATGTCATTTGGATCGGGCCTCATGTTGAATAACCACTTTTTAAACTCTCACAGTGACCAAAATTGCCATTTTTACAGAGTTTTGCTTACTCAAAATCTTAAATTTTGACCAATTTCAGGCACAGAAATGACTTTAAACACACTTATTTTAGTTGAAAAAGTAATAATTCACATCCAACCGTCATTTAAAGTCAAAAGATTAAATGTTAAAATTTCATCAATATTGACCATTTTTTCAACGTTCGACTGGTCCGGGGTCATCGTTTTTCATCAGAAAATTGATTTTTGGACTCTACCAAAAATGATTCAAAATGTCATTTGGATCGGGCCTCATGTTGAATAACCACTTTTTAAACCCTCACAGTGACCAAAATTGCCATTTTTACAGAGTTTTGCTTACTCAAAATCTTCAATTTTGACAAATTTCAGGCACAGAAATGACTTTAAACACACTTATTTTAGTTGAAAAAGTAAGAATTCACATCCAACCGTCATTTAAAGTCAAAAGATTAAATGTTAAAATTTCATCAATATTGACCATTTTTTCAACGTTCGACTGGTCCGGGGTCATCGTTTTTCATCAGAAAATGGATTTTTTGGACTCTACCAAAAAAGATTCAAAATGTTTTTTGGATCGGGTCTCATGTTGAATAACCACTTTTTAAACCCTCACAGTGACCAAAATTGCCATTTTTACAGAGTTTTGCTTACTCAAAATCTTCAATTTTGACCAATTTCAGGCACAGAAATGACTTTAACCACACTTATTTTAGTTGAAAAAGTAATAATTCACATCCAACCGTTATTTAAAGTCAAAAGATTAAATGTTAAAATTTCATCAATATTGACCATTTTTTTCAACGTTCGACTGGTCCGGGGTCATCGTTTTTCATCAGAAAATTGATTTTTTGGACTCTACCAAAAATGATTCAAAATGTCATTTGGATCGGGCCTCATGTTGAATAACCACTTTTTAAACCCTCACAGTGACCAAAATTGCCATTTTTACAGAGTTTTGCTTACTCAAAATCTTAAATTTTGACCAATTTCAGGCACAGAAATGACTTTAAACACACTTATTTTAGTTGAAAAAGTAATAATTCACATCCAACCGTCATTTAAAGTCAAAAGATTAAATGTTAAAATTTCATCAATATTGACCATTTTTACAACGTTCGACTGGTCCGGGGTCATCGTTTTTCATCAGAAAATTGATTTTTTGGACTCTACCAAAAATGATTCAAAATGTCATTTGGATCGGGCCTCATGTTGAATAACCACTTTTTAAACCCTCACAGTGACCAAAATTGCCATTTTTACAGAGTTTTGCTTACTCAAAATCTTAAATTTTGACCAATTTCAGGCACAGAAATGACTTTAAACACACTTATTTTAGTTGAAAAAGTAATAATTCACATCCAACCGTTATTTAAAGTCAAAAGATTAAATGTTAAAATTTCATCAATATTGACCATTTTTTCAACGTTCGACTGGTCCGGGGTCATCGTTTTTCATCAGAAAATTGATTTTTTGGACTCTACCAAAAATGATTCAAAATGTCATTTGGATCGGGCCTCATGTTGAATAACCACTTTTTAAACCCTCACAGTGACCAAAATTGCCATTTTTACAGAGTTTTGCTTACTCAAAATCTTAAATTTTGACCAATTTCAGGCACAGAAATTACTTTAAACACACTTATTTTAGTTGAAAAAGTAATAATTCACATCCAACCGTCATTTAAAGTCAAAAGATTAAATGTTAAAATTTCATCAATATTGACCATTTTTTCAACGTTCGACTGGTCCGGGGTCATCGTTTTTCATCAGAAAATTGATTTTTTGGACTCTACCAAAAAAGATTCAAAATGTTTTTTGGATCGGGTCTCATGTTGAATAACCACTTTTTAAACCCTCACAGTGACCAAAATTGCCATTTTTACAGAGTTTATCTTACTCAGAATCTTCAATTTTGACCAATTTCAGGCACAGAAATGACTTTAAACACACTTATTTTAGTTGAAAATGTAATAATTCACATCCAACCGTCATTTAAAGTCAAAAGATGAAATGTTAAAATTTCATCAATATTGACCATTTTTTCAACGTTCGACTGGTCCGGGGTCATCGTTTTTCATCAGAAAATTGATTTTTTGGACTCTACCAAAAATGATTCAAAATGTCATTTGGATCGGGCCTCATGTTGAATAACCACTTTTTAAACTCTCACAGTGACCAAAATTGCCATTTTTACAGAGTTTTGCTTACTCAAAATCTTAAATTTTGACCAATTTCAGGCACAGAAATGACTTTAAACACACTTATTTTAGTTGAAAAAGTAATAATTCACATCCAACCGTCATTTAAAGTCAAAAGATTAAATGTTAAAATTTCATCAATATTGACCATTTTTTCAACGTTCGACTGGTCCGGGGTCATCGTTTTTCATCAGAAAATTGATTTTTGGACTCTACCAAAAATGATTCAAAATGTCATTTGGATCGGGCCTCATGTTGAATAACCACTTTTTAAACCCTCACAGTGACCAAAATTGCCATTTTTACAGAGTTTTGCTTACTCAAAATCTTCAATTTTGACAAATTTCAGGCACAGAAATGACTTTAAACACACTTATTTTAGTTGAAAAAGTAAGAATTCACATCCAACCGTCATTTAAAGTCAAAAGATTAAATGTTAAAATTTCATCAATATTGACCATTTTTTCAACGTTCGTCCGGGGTCATCGTTTTTCATCAGAAAATTGATTTTTTGGACTCTACCAAAAATGATTCAAAATGTCATTTGGATCGGGCCTCATGTTGAATAACCACTTTTTAAACCCTCACAGTGACCGAAATTGCCATTTTTACAGAGTTTTGCTTACTCAAAATCTTCAATTTTGACCAATTTCAGGCACAGAAATGACTTTAAACACACTTATTTTAGTTGAAAAAGTAATAATTCACATCCAACCGTCATTTAAAGTCAAAAGATTAAATGTTAAAATTTCATCAATATTGACCATTTTTTCAACGTTCGACTGGTCCGGGGTCATCGTTTTTCATCAGAAAATTGATTTTTTGGACTCTACCAAAAATGATTCAAAATGTCATTTGGATCGGGCCTCATGTTGAATAACCACTTTTTAAACCCTCACAGTGACCAAAATTGCCATTTTTACAGAGTTTTGCTTACTCAAAATCTTAAATTTTGACCAATTTCAGGCACAGAAATGACTTTAAACACACTTATTTTAGTTGAAAAAGTAATAATTCACATCCAACTGTCATTTAAAGTCAAAAGATTAAATGTAAAAATTTCATCAATATTGACCATTTTTTCAACGTTCGACTGGTCCGGGGTC
Organism: Lissotriton vulgaris; assembly: GCF_964263255.1. Lineage (NCBI taxonomy): Eukaryota > Metazoa > Chordata > Amphibia > Caudata > Salamandridae > Lissotriton > Lissotriton vulgaris. The sequence goes on from NW_028250690.1 coordinate 95,389, forward strand.
ATCGTTTTTCATCAGAAAATTGATTTTTTGGACTCTACCAAAAATGATTCAAAATGTCATTTGGATCGGGCCTCATGTTGAATAACCACTTTTTAAACCCTCACAGTGACCAAAATTGCCATTTTTACAGAGTTTTGCTTACTCAAAATCTTCAATTTTGACAAATTTCAGGCACAGAAATGACTTTAAACACACTTATTTTAGTTGAAAAAGTAAGAATTCACATCCAACCGTCATTTAAAGTCAAAAGATTAAATGTTAAAATTTCATCAATATTGACCTTTTTTTCAACGTTCGACTGGTCCGGGGTCATCGTTTTTCATCAGAAAATGGATTTTTTGGACTCTACCAAAAAAGATTCAAAATGTTTTTTGGATCGGGTCTCATGTTGAATAACCACTTTTTAAACCCTCACAGTGACCAAAATTGCCATTTTTACAGAGTTTTGCTTACTCAAAATCTTCAATTTTGACCAATTTCAGGCACAGAAATGACTTTAAACACACTTATTTTAGTTGAAAAAGTAATAATTCACATCCAACCGTCATTTAAAGTCAAAAGATTAAATGTTAAAATTTCATCAATATTGACCATTTTTTCAACGTTCGACTGGTGCGGGGTCATCGTTTTTCATCAGAAAATTGATTTTTTGGACTCTACCAAAAATGATTCAAAATGTCATTTGGATCAGGCCTCATGTTGAATAACCACTTTTTAAACCCTCACAGTGACCAAAATTGCCATTTTTACAGAGTTTTGCTTACTCAGAATCTTAAATTTTGACCAATTTCAGGCACAGAAATGACTTTAAACACACTTATTTTAGTTGAAAAAGTAATAATTCACATCCAACCGTCATTTGAAGTCAAAAGATTAAATGTTAAAATTTCATCAATATTGACCATTTTTTCAACGTTCGACTGGTCCGGGGTCATCGTTTTTCATCAGAAAATTGATTTTTTGGACTCTACCAAAAATGATTCAAAATGTCATTTGGATCGGGCCTCATGTTGAATAACCACTTTTTAAACCCTCACAGTGACCAAAATTGCCATTTTTACAGAGTTTTGCTTACTCAAAATCTTCAATTTTGACAAATTTCAGGCACAGAAATGACTTTAAACACACTTATTTTAGTTGAAAAAGTAAGAATTCACATCCAACCGTTATTTAAAGTCAAAAGATTAAATGTTAAAATTTCATCAATATTGACCATTTTTTCAACGTTCGACTGGTCCGGGGTCATCGTTTTTCATCAGAAAATTGATTTTTTGGACTCTACCAAAAATGATTCAAAATGTCATTTGGATCGGGCCTCATGTTGAATAACCACTTTTTAAACCCTCACAGTGACCAAAATTGCCATTTTTACAGAGTTTTGCTTACTCAAAATCTTAAATTTTGACCAATTTCAGGCACAGAAATGACTTTAAACACACTTATTTTAGTTGAAAAAGTAATAATTCACATCCAACCGTCATTTAAAGTCAAAAGATTAAATGTTAAAATTTCATCAATATTGACCATTTTTTCAACGTTCGACTGGTCCGGGGTCATCGTTTTTCATCAGAAAATTGATTTTTTGGACTCTACCAAAAATGATTCAAAATGTCATTTGGATCGGGCCTCATGTTGAATAACCACTTTTTAAACCCTCACAGTGACCAAAATTGCCATTTTTACAGAGTTTTGCTTACTCAAAATCTTAAATTTTGACCAATTTCAGGCACAGAAATGACTTTAAACACACTTATTTTAGTTGAAAAAGTAATAATTCACATCCAACCGTCATTTAAAGTCAAAAGATTAAATGTAAAAATTTCATCAATATTGACCAGTTTTTTCAACGTTCGACTGGTCCGGGGTCATCGTTTTTCATCAGAAAATTGATTTTTTGGACTCTACCAAAAATGATTCAAAATGTCATTTGGATCGGGCCTCATGTTGAATAACCACTTTTTAAACCCTCACAGTGACCAAAATTGCCATTTTTACAGAGTTTTGCTTACTCAAAATCTTCAATTTTGACAAATTTCAGGCACAGAAATGACTTTAAACACACTTATTTTAGTTGAAAAAGTAAGAATTCACATCCAACCGTCATTTAAAGTCAAAAGATTAAATGTTAAAATTTCATCAATATTGACCATTTTTTCAACGTTCGACTGGTCCGGGGTCATCGTTTTTCATCAGAAAATTGATTTTTTGGACTCTACCAAAAATGATTCAAAATGTCATTTGGATCGGGCCTCATGTTGAATAACCACTTTTTAAACCCTCACAGTGACCAAAATTGCCATTTTTACAGAGTTTTGCTTACTCAAAATCTTCAATTTTGACCAATTTCAGGCACAGAAATGACTTTAAACACACTTATTTTAGTTGAAAAAGTAATAATTCACATCCAACCGTCATTTAAAGTCAAAAGATTAAATGTTAAAATTTCATCAATATTGACCATTTTTTCAACGTTCGACTGGTCCGGGGTCATCGTTTTTCATCAGAAAATTGATTTTTTGGACTCTACCAAAAATGATTCAAAATGTCATTTGGATCGGGCCTCATGTTGAATAACCACTTTTTAAACCCTCACAGTGACCAAAATTGCCATTTTTACAGAGTTTTGCTTACTCAAAATCTTAAATTTTGACCAATTTCAGGCACAGAAATGACTTTAAACACACTTATTTTAGTTGAAAAAGTAATAATTCACATCCAACTGTCATTTAAAGTCAAAAGATTAAATGTAAAAATTTCATCAATATTGACCATTTTTTCAACGTTCGACTGGTCCGGGGTCATCGTTTTTCATCAGAAAATTGATTTTTTGGACTCTACCAAAAATGATTCAAAATGTCATTTGGATCGGGCCTCATGTTGAATAACCACTTTTTAAACCCTCACAGTGACCAAAATTGCCATTTTTACAGAGTTTTGCTTACTCAAAATCTTCAATTTTGACAAATTTCAGGCACAGAAATGACTTTAAACACACTTATTTTAGTTGAAAAAGTAAGAATTCACATCCAACCGTCATTTAAAGTCAAAAGATTAAATGTTAAAATTTCATCAATATTGACCTTTTTTTCAACGTTCGACTGGTCCGGGGTCATCGTTTTTCATCAGAAAATGGATTTTTTGGACTCTACCAAAAAAGATTCAAAATGTTTTTTGGATCGGGTCTCATGTTGAATAACCACTTTTTAAACCCTCACAGTGACCAAAATTGCCATTTTTACAGAGTTTTGCTTACTCAAAATCTTCAATTTTGACCAATTTCAGGCACAGAAATGACTTTAAACACACTTATTTTAGTTGAAAAAGTAATAATTCACATCCAACCGTCATTTAAAGTCAAAAGATTAAATGTTAAAATTTCATCAATATTGACCATTTTTTCAACGTTCGACTGGTGCGGGGTCATCGTTTTTCATCAGAAAATTGATTTTTTGGACTCTACCAAAAATGATTCAAAATGTCATTTGGATCAGGCCTCATGTTGAATAACCACTTTTTAAACCCTCACAGTGACCAAAATTGCCATTTTTACAGAGTTTTGCTTACTCAGAATCTTAAATTTTGACCAATTTCAGGCACAGAAATGACTTTAAACACACTTATTTTAGTTGAAAAAGTAATAATTCACATCCAACCGTCATTTGAAGTCAAAAGATTAAATGTTAAAATTTCATCAATATTGACCATTTTTTCAACGTTCGACTGGTCCGGGGTCATCGTTTTTCATCAGAAAATTGATTTTTTGGACTCTACCAAAAATGATTCAAAATGTCATTTGGATCGGGCCTCATGTTGAATAACCACTTTTTAAACCCTCACAGTGACCAAAATTGCCATTTTTACAGAGTTTTGCTTACTCAAAATCTTCAATTTTGACAAATTTCAGGCACAGAAATGACTTTAAACACACTTATTTTAGTTGAAAAAGTAAGAATTCACATCCAACCGTCATTTAAAGTCAAAAGATTAAATGTTAAAATTTCATCAATATTGACCATTTTTTTCAACGTTCGACTGGTCCGGGGTCATCGTTTTTCATCAGAAAATGGATTTTTTGGACTCTACCAAAAAAGATTCAAAATGTTTTTTGGATCGGGTCTCATGTTGAATAACCACTTTTTAAACCCTCACAGTGACCAAAATTGCCATTTTTACAGAGTTTTGCTTACTCAAAATCTTCAATTTTGACCAATTTCAGGCACAGAAATGACTTTAAACACACTTATTTTAGTTGAAAAAGTAATAATTCACATCCAACCGTTATTTAAAGTCAAAAGATTAAATGTTAAAATTTCATCAATATTGACCATTTTTTCAACGTTCGACTGGTCCGGGGTCATCGTTTTTCATCAGAAAATTGATTTTTTGGACTCTACCAAAAATGATTCAAAATGTCATTTGGATCGGGCCTCATGTTGAATAACCACTTTTTAAACCCTCACAGTGACCAAAATTGCCATTTTTACAGAGTTTTGCTTACTCAAAATCTTAAATTTTGACCAATTTCAGGCACAGAAATGACTTTAAACACACTTATTTTAGTTGAAAAAGTAATAATTCACATCCAACCGTCATTTAAAGTCAAAAGATTAAATGTTAAAATTTCATCAATATTGACCATTTTTTCAACGTTCGACTGGTCCGGGGTCATCGTTTTTCATCAGAAAATTGATTTTTTGGACTCTACCAAAAATGATTCAAAATGTCATTTGGATCGGGCCTCATGTTGAATAACCACTTTTTAAACCCTCACAGTGACCAAAATTGCCATTTTTACAGAGTTTTGCTTACTCAAAATCTTAAATTTTGACCAATTTCAGGCACAGAAATGACTTTAAACACACTTATTTTAGTTGAAAAAGTAATAATTCACATCCAACCGTCATTTAAAGTCAAAAGATTAAATGTAAAAATTTCATCAATATTGACCAGTTTTTTCAACGTTCGACTGGTCCGGGGTCATCGTTTTTCATCAGAAAATTGATTTTTTGGACTCTACCAAAAATGATTCAAAATGTCATTTGGATCGGGCCTCATGTTGAATAACCACTTTTTAAACCCTCACAGTGACCAAAATTGCCATTTTTACAGAGTTTTGCTTACTCAAAATCTTCAATTTTGACAAATTTCAGGCACAGAAATGACTTTAAACACACTTATTTTAGTTGAAAAAGTAAGAATTCACATCCAACCGTCATTTAAAGTCAAAAGATTAAATGTTAAAATTTCATCAATATTGACCATTTTTTCAACGTTCGACTGGTCCGGGGTCATCGTTTTTCATCAGAAAATTGATTTTTTGGACTCTACCAAAAATTATTCAAAATGTCATTTGGATCGGGCCTCATGTTGAATAACCACTTTTTAAACCCTCACAGTGACCAAAATTGCCATTTTTACAGAGTTTTGCTTACTCAAAATCTTCAATTTTGACAAATTTCAGGCACAGAAATGACTTTAAACACACTTATTTTAGTTGAAAAAGTAAGAATTCACATCCAACCGTCATTTATAGTCAAAAGATTAAATGTTAAAATTTCATCAATATTGACCATTTTTTTCAACGTTCGACTGGTCCGGGGTCATCGTTTTTCATCAGAAAATGGATTTTTTGGACTCTACCAAAAAAGATTCAAAATGTTTTTTGGATCGGGTCTCATGTTGAATAACCACTTTTTAAACCCTCACAGTGACCAAAATTGCCATTTTTACAGAGTTTTGCTTACTCAAAATCTTCAATTTTGACCAATTTCAGGCACAGAAATGACTTTAAACACACTTATTTTAGTTGAAAAAGTAATAATTCACATCCAACCGTTATTTAAAGTCAAAAGATTAAATGTTAAAATTTCATCAATATTGACCATTTTTTCAACGTTCGACTGGTCCGGGGTCATCGTTTTTCATCAGAAAATTGATTTTTTGGACTCTACCAAAAATGATTCAAAATGTCATTTGGATCGGGCCTCATGTTGAATAACCACTTTTTAAACCCTCACAGTGACCAAAATTGCCATTTTTACAGAGTTTTGCTTACTCAAAATCTTAAATTTTGACCAATTTCAGGCACAGAAATGACTTTAAACACACTTATTTTAGTTGAAAAAGTAATAATTCACATCCAACCGTCATTTAAAGTCAAAAGATTAAATGTTAAAATTTCATCAATATTGACCATTTTTTCAACGTTCGACTGGTCCGGGGTCATCGTTTTTCATCAGAAAATTGATTTTTTGGACTCTACCAAAAATGATTCAAAATGTCATTTGGATCGGGCCTCATGTTGAATAACCACTTTTTAAACCCTCACAGTGACCAAAATTGCCATTTTTACAGAGTTTTGCTTACTCAAAATCTTAAATTTTGACCAATTTCAGGCACAGAAATGACTTTAAACACACTTATTTTAGTTGAAAAAGTAATAATTCACATCCAACCGTCATTTAAAGTCAAAAGATTAAATGTAAAAATTTCATCAATATTGACCAGTTTTTTCAACGTTCGACTGGTCCGGGGTCATCGTTTTTCATCAGAAAATTGATTTTTTGGACTCTACCAAAAATGATTCAAAATGTCATTTGGATCGGGCCTCATGTTGAATAACCACTTTTTAAACCCTCACAGTGACCAAAATTGCCATTTTTACAGAGTTTTGCTTACTCAAAATCTTCAATTTTGACAAATTTCAGGCACAGAAATGACTTTAAACACACTTATTTTAGTTGAAAAAGTAAGAATTCACATCCAACCGTCATTTAAAGTCAAAAGATTAAATGTTAAAATTTCATCAATATTGACCATTTTTTCAACGTTCGACTGGTCCGGGGTCATCGTTTTTCATCAGAAAATGGATTTTTTGGACTCTACCAAAAAAGATTCAAAATGTTTTTTGGATCGGGTCTCATGTTGAATAACCACTTTTTAAACCCTCACAGTGACCAAAATTGCCATTTTTACAGAGTTTTGCTTACTCAAAATCTTCAATTTTGACCAATTTCAGGCACAGAAATGACTTTAAACACACTTATTTTAGTTGAAAAAGTAATAATTCACATCCAACCGTTATTTAAAGTCAAAAGATTAAATGTTAAAATTTCATCAATATTGACCATTTTTTCAACGTTCGACTGGTCCGGGGTCATCGTTTTTCATCAGAAAATTGATTTTTTGGACTCTACCAAAAATGATTCAAAATGTCATTTGGATCGGGCCTCATGTTGAATAACCACTTTTTAAACCCTCACAGTGACCAAAATTGCCATTTTTACAGAGTTTTGCTTACTCAAAATCTTAAATTTTGACCAATTTCAGGCACAGAAATTACTTTAAACACACTTATTTTAGTTGAAAAAGTAATAATTCACATCCAACCGTCATTTAAAGTCAAAAGATTAAATGTTAAAATTTCATCAATATTGACCATTTTTACAACGTTCGACTGGTCCGGGGTCATCGTTTTTCATCAGAAAATTGATTTTTTGGACTCTACCAAAAATGATTCAAAATGTCATTTGGATCGGGCCTCATGTTGAATAACCACTTTTTAAACCCTCACAGTGACCAAAATTGCCATTTTTACAGAGTTTTGCTTACTCAAAATCTTCAATTTTGACCAATTTCAGGCACAGAAATGACTTTAAACACACTTATTTTAGTTGAAAAAGTAATAATTCACATCCAACCGTCATTTAAAGTCAAAAGATTAAATGTTAAAATTTCATCAATATTGACCATTTTTTCAACGTTCGACTGGTCCGGGGTCATCGTTTTTCATCAGAAAATTGATTTTTTGGACTCTACCAAAAATGATTCAAAATGTCATTTGGATCGGGCCTCATGTTGAATAACCACTTTTTAAACCCTCACAGTGACCAAAATTGCCATTTTTACAGAGTTTATCTTACTCAGAATCTTCAATTTTGACCAATTTCAGGCACAGAAATGACTTTAAACACACTTATTTTAGTTGAAAAAGTAATAATTCACATCCAACCGTCATTTAAAGTCAAAAGATGAAATGTTAAAATTTCATCAATATTGACCATTTTTTCAACGTTCGACTGGTCCGGGGTCATCGTTTTTCATCAGAAAATTGATTTTTTGGACTCTACCAAAAATGATTCAAAATGTCATTTGGATCGGGCCTCATTCAACATAACCACTTTTTAAACTCTCACAGTGACCAAAATTGCCATTTTTACAGAGTTTTGCTTACTCAAAATCTTAAATTTTGACCAATTTCAGGCACAGAAATGACTTTAAACACACTTATTTTAGTTGAAAAAGTAATAATTCACATCCAACCGTCATTTAAAGTCAAAAGATTAAATGTTAAAATTTCATCAATATTGACCATTTTTTCAACGTTCGACTGGTCCGGGGTCATCGTTTTTCATCAGAAAATTGATTTTTTGGACTCTACCAAAAATGATTCAAAATGTCATTTGGATCGGGCCTCATGTTGAATAACCACTTTTTAAACCCTCACAGTGACCAAAATTGCCATTTTTACAGAGTTTTGCTTACTCAAAATCTTCAATTTTGACAAATTTCAGGCACAGAAATGACTTTAAACACACTTATTTTAGTTGAAAAAGTAAGAATTCACATCCAACCGTCATTTAAAGTCAAAAGATTAAATGTTAAAATTTCATCAATATTGACCATTTTTTCAACGTTCGACTGGTCCGGGGTCATCGTTTTTCATCAGAAAATGGATTTTTGGACTCTACCAAAAAAGATTCAAAATGTTTTTTGGATCGGGTCTCATGTTGAATAACCACTTTTTAAACCCTCACAGTGACCAAAATTGCCATTTTTACAGAGTTTTGCTTACTCAAAATCTTCAATTTTGACCAATTTCAGGCACAGAAATGACTTTAAACACACTTATTTTAGTTGAAAAAGTAATAATTCACATCCAACCGTTATTTAAAGTCAAAAGATTAAATGTTAAAATTTCATCAACATTGACCATTTTTTCAACGTTCGACTGGTCCGGGGTCATCGTTTTTCATCAGAAAATTGATTTTTTGGACTCTACCAAAAATGATTCAAAATGTCATTTGGATCGGGCCTCATGTTGAATAACCACTTTTTAAACCCTCACAGTGACCAAAATTGCCATTTTTACAGAGTTTTGCTTACTCAAAATCTTAAATTTTGACCAATTTCAGGCACAGAAATGACTTTAAACACACTTATTTTAGTTGAAAAAGTAATAATTCACATCCAACCGTCATTTAAAGTCAAAAGATTAAATGTTAAAATTTCATCAATATTGACCATTTTTTCAACGTTCGACTGGTCCGGGGTCATCGTTTTTCATCAGAAAATTGATTTTTTGGACTCTACCAAAAATGATTCAAAATGTCATTTGGATCGGGCCTCATGTTGAATAACCACTTTTTAAACCCTCACAGTGACCAAAATTGCCATTTTTACAGAGTTTTGCTTACTCAAAATCTTAAATTTTGACCAATTTCAGGCACAGAAATGACTTTAAACACACTTATTTTAGTTGAAAAAGTAATAATTCACATCCAACTGTCATTTAAAGTCAAAAGATTAAATGTAAAAATTTCATCAATATTGACCATTTTTTCAACGTTCGACTGGTCCGGGGTCATCGTTTTTCATCAGAAAATTGATTTTTTGGACTCTACCAAAAATGATTCAAAATGTCATTTGGATCGGGCCTCATGTTGAATAACCACTTTTTAAACCCTCACAGTGACCAAAATTGCCATTTTTACAGAGTTTTGCTTACTCAAAATCTTCAATTTTGACAAATTTCAGGCACAGAAATGACTTTAAACACACTTATTTTAGTTGAAAAAGTAAGAATTCACATCCAACCGTCATTTAAAGTCAAAAGATTAAATGTTAAAATTTCATCAATATTGACCTTTTTTTCAACGTTTGACTGGTCCGGGGTCATCGTTTTTCATCAGAAAATGGATTTTTTGGACTCTACCAAAAAAGATTCAAAATGTTTTTTGGATCGGGTCTCATGTTGAATAACCACTTTTTAAACCCTCACAGTGACCAAAATTGCCATTTTTACAGAGTTTTGCTTACTCAAAATCTTCAATTTTGACCAATTTCAGGCACAGAAATGACTTTAAACACACTTATTTTAGTTGAAAAAGTAATAATTCACATCCAACCGTCATTTAAAGTCAAAAGATTAAATGTTAAAATTTCATCAATATTGACCATTTTTTCAACGTTCGACTGGTGCGGGGTCATCGTTTTTCATCAGAAAATTGATTTTTTGGACTCTACCAAAAATGATTCAAAATGTCATTTGGATCGGGCCTCATGTTGAATAACCACTTTTTAAACCCTCACAGTGACCAAAATTGCCATTTTTACAGAGTTTTGCTTACTCAGAATCTTCAATTTTGATCAATTTCAGGCACAGAAATGACTTTAAACACACTTATTTTAGTTGAAAAAGTAATAATTCACATCCAACCGTCATTTGAAGTCAAAAGATTAAATGTTAAAATTTCATCAATATTGACCATTTTTTCAACGTTCGACTGGTCCGGGGTCATCGTTTTTCATCAGAAAATTGATTTTTTGGACTCTACCAAAAATGATTCAAAATGTCATTTGGATCGGGCCTCATGTTGAATAACCACTTTTTAAACCCTCACAGTGACCAAAATTGCCATTTTTACAGAGTTTATCCTACTCAGAATCTTCAATTTTGACCAATTTCAGGCACAGAAATGACTTTAAACACACTTATTTTAGTTGAAAAAGTAATAATTCACATCCAACCGTCATTTAAAGTCAAAAGATGAAATGTTAAAATTTCATCAATATTGACCATTTTTTCAACGTTCGACTGGTCCGGGGTCATCGTTTTTCATCAGAAAATTGATTTTTTGGACTCTACCAAAAATGATTCAAAATGTCATTTGGATCGGGCCTCATGTTGAATAACCACTTTTTAAACTCTCACAGTGACCAAAATTGCAATTTTTACAGAGTTTTGCTTACTCAAAATCTTAAATTTTGACCAATTTCAGGCACAGAAATGACTTTAAACACACTTATTTTAGTTGAAAAAGTAATAATTCACATCCAACCGTCATTTAAAGTCAAAAGATTAAATGTTAAAATTTCATCAATATTGACCATTTTTTCAACGTTCGACTGGTCCGGGGTCATCGTTTTTCATCAGAAAATTGATTTTTTGGACTCTACCAAAAATGATTCAAAATGTCATTTGGATCGGGCCTCATGTTGAATAACCACTTTTTAAACCCTCACAGTGACCAAAATTGCCATTTTTACAGAGTTTTGCTTACTCAAAATCTTCAATTTTGACAAATTTCAGGCACAGAAATGACTTTAAACACACTTATTTTAGTTGAAAAAGTAAGAATTCACATCCAACCGTCATTTAAAGTCAAAAGATTAAATGTTAAAATTTCATCAATATTGACCATTTTTTCAACGTTCGACTGGTCCGGGGTCATCGTTTTTCATCAGAAAATGGATTTTTTGGACTCTACCAAAAAAGATTCAAAATGTTTTTTGGATCGGGTCTCATGTTGAATAACCACTTTTTAAACCCTCACAGTGACCGAAATTGCCATTTTTACAGAGTTTTGCTTACTCAAAATCTTCAATTTTGACCAATTTCAGGCACAGAAATGACTTTAAACACACTTATTTTAGTTGAAAAAGTAATAATTCACATCCAACCGTCATTTAAAGTCAAAAGATTAAATGTTAAAATGTCATCAATATTGACCATTTTTACAACGTTCGACTGGTCCGGGGTCATCGTTTTTCATCAGAAAATTGATTTTTTGGACTCTACCAAAAATGATTCAAAATGTCATTTGGATCGGGCCTCATGTTGAATAACCACTTTTTAAACCCTCACAGTGACCAAAATTGCCATTTTTACAGAGTTTATCTTACTCAGAATCTTCAATTTTGACCAATTTCAGGCACAGAAATGACTTTAAACACACTTATTTTAGTTGAAAAAGTAATAATTCACATCCAACCGTCATTTAAAGTCAAAAGATGAAATGTTAAAATTTCATCAATATTGACCATTTTTTCAACGTTCGACTGGTCCGGGGTCATCGTTTTTCATCAGAAAATTGATTTTTTGGACTCTACCAAAAATGATTCAAAATGTCATTTGGATCGGGCCTCATGTTGAATAACCACTTTTTAAACTCTCACAGTGACCAAAATTGCCATTTTTACAGAGTTTTGCTTACTCAAAATCTTAAATTTTGACCAATTTCAGGCACAGAAATGACTTTAAACACACTTATTTTAGTTGAAAAAGTAATAATTCACATCCAACCGTCATTTAAAGTCAAAAGATTAAATGTTAAAATTTCATCAATATTGACCATTTTTTCAACGTTCGACTGGTCCGGGGTCATCGTTTTTCATCAGAAAATTGATTTTTTGGACTCTACCAAAAATGATTCAAAATGTCATTTGGATCGGGCCTCATGTTGAATAACCACTTTTTAAACCCTCACAGTGACCAAAATTGCCATTTTTACAGAGTTTTGCTTACTCAAAATCTTCAATTTTGACAAATTTCAGGCACAGAAATGACTTTAAACACACTTATTTTAGTTGAAAAAGTAAGAATTCACATCCAACCGTCATTTAAAGTCAAAAGATTAAATGTTAAAATTTCATCAATATTGACCATTTTTTTCAACGTTCGACTGGTCCGGGGTCATCGTTTTTCATCAGAAAATGGATTTTTTGGACTCTACCAAAAAAGATTCAAAATGTTTTTTGGATCGGGTCTCATGTTGAATAACCACTTTTTAAACCCTCACAGTGACCAAAATTGCCATTTTTACAGAGTTTTGCTTACTCAAAATCTTCAATTTTGACCAATTTCAGGCACAGAAATGACTTTAAACACACTTATTTTAGTTGAAAAAGTAATAATTCACATCCAACCGTTATTTAAAGTCAAAAGATTAAATGTTAAAATTTCATCAATATTGACCATTTTTTCAACGTTCGACTGGTCCGGGGTCATCGTTTTTCATCAGAAAATTGATTTTTTGGACTCTACCAAAAATGATTCAAAATGTCATTTGGATCGGGCCTCATGTTGAATAACCACTTTTTAAACCCTCACAGTGACCAAAATTGCCATTTTTACAGAGTTTTGCTTACTCAAAATCTTAAATTTTGACCAATTTCAGGCACAGAAATGACTTTAAACACACTTATTTTAGTTGAAAAAGTAATAATTCACATCCAACCGTCATTTAAAGTCAAAAGATTAAATGTTAAAATTTCATCAATATTGACCATTTTTTCAACGTTCGACTGGTCCGGGGTCATCGTTTTTCATCAGAAAATTGATTTTTTGGACTCTACCAAAAATGATTCAAAATGTCATTTGGATCGGGCCTCATGTTGAATAACCACTTTTTAAACCCTCACAGTGACCAAAATTGCCATTTTTACAGAGTTTTGCTTACTCAAAATCTTCAATTTTGACCAATTTCAGGCACAGAAATGACTTTAAACACACTTATTTTAGTTGAAAAAGTAATAATTCACATCCAACCGTCATTTAAAGTCAAAAGATTAAATGTTAAAATTTCATCAATATTGACCATTTTTTCAACGTTCGACTGGTCCGGGGTCATCGTTTTTCATCAGAAAATTGATTTTTTGGACTCTACCAAAAATGATTCAAAATGTCATTTGGATCGGGCCTCATGTTGAATAACCACTTTTTAAACCCTCACAGTGACCAAAATTGCCATTTTTACAGAGTTTTGCTTACTCAAAATCTTCAATTTTGACAAATTTCAGGCACAGAAATGACTTTAAACACACTTATTTTAGTTGAAAAAGTAAGAATTCACATCCAACCGTCATTTAAAGTCAAAAGATTAAATGTTAAAATTTCATCAATATTGACCATTTTTTCAACGTTCGACTGGTCCGGGGTCATCGTTTTTCATCAGAAAATGGATTTTTTGGACTCTACCAAAAAAGATTCAAAATGTTTTTTGGATCGGGTCTCATGTTGAATAACCACTTTTTAAACCCTCACAGTGACCGAAATTGCCATTTTTACAGAGTTTTGCTTACTCAAAATCTTCAATTTTGACCAATTTCAGGCACAGAAATGACTTTAAACACACTTATTTTAGTTGAAAAAGTAATAATTCACATCCAACCGTCATTTAAAGTCAAAAGATTAAATGTTAAAATGTCATCAATATTGACCATTTTTACAACGTTCGACTGGTCCGGGGTCATCGTTTTTCATCAGAAAATTGATTTTTTGGACTCTACCAAAAATGATTCAAAATGTCATTTGGATCGGGCCTCATGTTGAATAACCACTTTTTAAACCCTCACAGTGACCAAAATTGCCATTTTTACAGAGTTTATCTTACTCAGAATCTTCAATTTTGACCAATTTCAGGCACAGAAATGACTTTAAACACACTTATTTTAGTTGAAAAAGTAATAATTCACATCCAACCGTCATTTAAAGTCAAAAGATGAAATGTTAAAATTTCATCAATATTGACCATTTTTTCAACGTTCGACTGGTCCGGGGTCATCGTTTTTCATCAGAAAATTGATTTTTTGGACTCTACCAAAAATGATTCAAAATGTCATTTGGATCGGGCCTCATGTTGAATAACCACTTTTTAAACTCTCACAGTGACCAAAATTGCCATTTTTACAGAGTTTTGCTTACTCAAAATCTTAAATTTTGACCAATTTCAGGCACAGAAATGACTTTAAACACACTTATTTTAGTTGAAAAAGTAATAATTCACATCCAACCGTCATTTAAAGTCAAAAGATTAAATGTTAAAATTTCATCAATATTGACCATTTTTTCAACGTTCGACTGGTCCGGGGTCATCGTTTTTCATCAGAAAATTGATTTTTTGGACTCTACCAAAAATGATTCAAAATGTCATTTGGATCGGGCCTCATGTTGAATAACCACTTTTTAAACCCTCACAGTGACCAAAATTGCAATTTTTACAGAGTTTTGCTTACTCAAAATCTTCAATTTTGACAAATTTCAGGCACAGAAATGACTTTAAACACACTTATTTTAGTTGAAAAAGTAAGAATTCACATCCAACCGTCATTTAAAGTCAAAAGATTAAATGTTAAAATTTCATCAATATTGACCATTTTTTTCAACGTTCGACTGGTCCGGGGTCATCGTTTTTCATCAGAAAATGGATTTTTTGGACTCTACCAAAAAAGATTCAAAATGTTTTTTGGATCGGGTCTCATGTTGAATAACCACTTTTTAAACCCTCACAGTGACCAAAATTGCCATTTTTACAGAGTTTTGCTTACTCAAAATCTTCAATTTTGACCAATTTCAGGCACAGAAATGACTTTAAACACACTTATTTTAGTTGAAAAAGTAATAATTCACATCCAACCGTTATTTAAAGTCAAAAGATTAAATGTTAAAATTTCATCAATATTGACCATTTTTTCAACGTTCGACTGGTCCGGGGTCATCGTTTTTCATCAGAAAATTGATTTTTTGGACTCTACCAAAAATGATTCAAAATGTCATTTGGATCGGGCCTCATGTTGAATAACCACTTTTTAAACCCTCACAGTGACCAAAATTGCCATTTTTACAGAGTTTTGCTTACTCAAAATCTTAAATTTTGACCAATTTCAGGCACAGAAATGACTTTAAACACACTTATTTTAGTTGAAAAAGTAATAATTCACATCCAACCGTCATTTAAAGTCAAAAGATTAAATGTTAAAATTTCATCAATATTGACCATTTTTTCAACGTTCGACTGGTCCGGGGTCATCGTTTTTCATCAGAAAATTGATTTTTTGGACTCTACCAAAAATGATTCAAAATGTCATTTGGATCGGGCCTCATGTTGAATAACCACTTTTTAAACTCTCACAGTGACCAAAATTGCAATTTTTACAGAGTTTTGCTTACTCAAAATCTTAAATTTTGACCAATTTCAGGCACAGAAATGACTTTAAACACACTTATTTTAGTTGAAAAAGTAATAATTCACATCCAACCGTCATTTAAAGTCAAAAGATTAAATGTTAAAATTTCATCAATATTGACCATTTTTTCAACGTTCGACTGGTCCGGGGTCATCGTTTTTCATCAGAAAATTGATTTTTTGGACTCTACCAAAAATGATTCAAAATGTCATTTGGATCGGGCCTCATGTTGAATAACCACTTTTTAAACCCTCACAGTGACCAAAATTGCCATTTTTACAGAGTTTTGCTTACTCAAAATCTTCAATTTTGACAAATTTCAGGCACAGAAATGACTTTAAACACACTTATTTTAGTTGAAAAAGTAATAATTCACATCCAACCGTCATTTAAAGTCAAAAGATTAAATGTTAAAATTTCATCAATATTGACCATTTTTTCAACGTTCGACTGGTCCGGGGTCATCGTTTTTCATCAGAAAATTGATTTTTTGGACTCTACCAAAAATGATTCAAAATGTCATTTGGATCGGGCCTCATGTTGAATAACCACTTTTTAAACCCTCACAGTGACCAAAATTGCCATTTTTACAGAGTTTTGCTTACTCAAAATCTTAAATTTTGACCAATTTCAGGCACAGAAATGACTTTAAACACACTTGTTTTAGTTGAAAAAGTAATAATTCACATCCAACCGTCATTTAAAGTCAAAAGATTAAATGTTAAAATTTCATCAATATTGACCATTTTTTCAACGTTCGACTGGTCCGGGGTCATCGTTTTTCATCAGAAAATTGATTTTTTGGACTCTACCAAAAATGATTCAAAATGTCATTTGGATCGGGCCTCATGTTGAATAACCACTATTTAAACCCTCACAGTGACCAAAATTGCCATTTTTACAGAGTTTTGCTTACTCAGAATCTTCAATTTTGACCAATTTCAGGCACAGAAATGACTTTAAACACACTTATTTTAGTTGAAAAAGTAATAATTCACATCCAACCGTCATTTAAAGTCAAAAGATTAAATGTTAAAATTTCATCAATATTGACCATTTTTTCAACGTTCGACTGGTCCGGGGTCATCGTTTTTCATCAGAAAATTGATTTTTTGGACTCTACCAAAAATGATTCAAAATGTCATTTGGATCGGGCCTCATGTTGAATAACCACTTTTTAAACCCTCACAGTGACCAAAATTGCCATTTTTACAGAGTTTATCTTACTCAGAATCTTCAATTTTGACCAATTTCAGGCACAGAAATGACTTTAAACACACTTATTTTAGTTGAAAAAGTAATAATTCACATCCAACCGTCATTTAAAGTCAAAAGATGAAATGTTAAAATTTCATCAATATTGACCATTTTTACAACGTTCGACTGGTCCGGGGTCATCGTTTTTCATCAGAAAATGGATTTTTTGGACTCTACCAAAAATGATTCAAAATGTCATTTGGATCGGGCCTCATGTTGAATAACCACTTTTTAAACTCTCACAGTGACCAAAATTGCCATTTTTACAGAGTTTTGCTTACTCAAAATCTTAAATTTTGACCAATTTCAGGCACAGAAATGACTTTAAACACACTTATTTTAGTTGAAAAAGTAATAATTCACATCCAACCGTCATTTAAAGTCAAAAGATTAAATGTTAAAATGTCATCAATATTGACCATTTTTACAACGTTCGACTGGTCCGGGGTCATCGTTTTTCATCAGAAAATTGATTTTTTGGACTCTACCAAAAATGATTCAAAATGTCATTTGGATCGGGCCTCATGTTGAATAACCACTTTTTAAACCCTCACAGTGACCAAAATTGCCATTTTTACAGAGTTTATCTTACTCAGAATCTTCAATTTTGACCAATTTCAGGCACAGAAATGACTTTAAACACACTTATTTTAGTTGAAAAAGTAATAATTCACATCCAACCGTCATTTAAAGTCAAAAGATGAAATGTTAAAATTTCATCAATATTGACCATTTTTTCAACGTTCGACTGGTCCGGGGTCATCGTTTTTCATCAGAAAATTGATTTTTTGGACTCTACCAAAAATGATTCAAAATGTCATTTGGATCGGGCCTCATGTTGAATAACCACTTTTTAAACTCTCACAGTGACCAAAATTGCCATTTTTACAGAGTTTTGCTTACTCAAAATCTTAAATTTTGACCAATTTCAGGCACAGAAATGACTTTAAACACACTTATTTTAGTTGAAAAAGTAATAATTCACATCCAACCGTCATTTAAAGTCAAAAGATTAAATGTAAAAATTTCATCAATATTGACCAGTTTTTTCAACGTTCGACTGGTCCGGGGTCATCGTTTTTCATCAGAAAATTGATTTTTTGGACTCTACCAAAAATGATTCAAAATGTCATTTGGATCGGGCCTCATGTTGAATAACCACTTTTTAAACCCTCACAGTGACCAAAATTGCCATTTTTACAGAGTTTTGCTTACTCAAAATCTTCAATTTTGACCAATTTCAGGCACAGAAATGACTTTAAACACACTTATTTTAGTTGAAAAAGTAATAATTCACATCCAACCGTTATTTAAAGTCAAAAGATTAAATGTTAAAATTTCACCAATATTGACCATTTTTTCAACGTTCGACTGGTCCGGGGTCATCGTTTTTCATCAGAAAATTGATTTTTTGGACTCTACCAAAAATGATTCAAAATGTCATTTGGATCGGGCCTCATGTTGAATAACCACTTTTTAAACCCTCACAGTGACCAAAATTGCCATTTTTACAGAGTTTTGCTTACTCAAAATCTTCAATTTTGACCAATTTCAGGCACAGAAATGACTTTAAACACACTTATTTTAGTTGAAAAAGTAATAATTCACATCCAACCGTCATTTAAAGTCAAAAGATTAAATGTTAAAATTTCATCAATATTGACCATTTTTTCAACGTTCGACTGGTCCGGGGTCATCGTTTTTCATCAGAAAATTGATTTTTTGGACTCTACCAAAAATGATTCAAAATGTCATTTGGATCGGGCCTCATGTTGAATAACCACTATTTAAACCCTCACAGTGACCAAAATTGCCATTTTTACAGAGTTTTGCTTACTCAGAATCTTCAATTTTGACCAATTTCAGGCACAGAAATGACTTTAAACACACTTATTTTAGTTGAAAAAGTAATAATTCACATCCAACCGTCATTTAAAGTCAAAAGATTAAATGTTAAAATTTCATCAATATTGACCATTTTTTCAACGTTCGACTGGTCCGGGGTCATCGTTTTTCATCAGAAAATTGATTTTTTGGACTCTACCAAAAATGATTCAAAATGTCATTTGGATCGGGCCTCATGTTGAATAACCACTTTTTAAACCCTCACAGTGACCAAAATTGCCATTTTTACAGAGTTTATCTTACTCAGAATCTTCAATTTTGACCAATTTCAGGCACAGAAATGACTTTAAACACACTTATTTTAGTTGAAAAAGTAATAATTCACATCCAACCGTCATTTAAAGTCAAAAGATGAAATGTTAAAATTTCATCAATATTGACCATTTTTACAACGTTCGACTGGTCCGGGGTCATCGTTTTTCATCAGAAAATGGATTTTTTGGACTCTACCAAAAATGATTCAAAATGTCATTTGGATCGGGCCTCATGTTGAATAACCACTTTTTAAACTCTCACAGTGACCAAAATTGCCATTTTTACAGAGTTTTGCTTACTCAAAATCTTAAATTTTGACCAATTTCAGGCACAGAAATGACTTTAAACACACTTATTTTAGTTGAAAAAGTAATAATTCACATCCAACCGTCATTTAAAGTCAAAAGATTAAATGTTAAAATGTCATCAATATTGACCATTTTTACAACGTTCGACTGGTCCGGGGTCATCGTTTTTCATCAGAAAATTGATTTTTTGGACTCTACCAAAAATGATTCAAAATGTCATTTGGATCGGGCCTCATGTTGAATAACCACTTTTTAAACCCTCACAGTGACCAAAATTGCCATTTTTACAGAGTTTATCTTACTCAGAATCTTCAATTTTGACCAATTTCAGGCACAGAAATGACTTTAAACACACTTATTTTAGTTGAAAAAGTAATAATTCACATCCAACCGTCATTTAAAGTCAAAAGATGAAATGTTAAAATTTCATCAATATTGACCATTTTTTCAACGTTCGACTGGTCCGGGGTCATCGTTTTTCATCAGAAAATTGATTTTTTGGACTCTACCAAAAATGATTCAAAATGTCATTTGGATCGGGCCTCATGTTGAATAACCACTTTTTAAACTCTCACAGTGACCAAAATTGCCATTTTTACAGAGTTTTGCTTACTCAAAATCTTAAATTTTGACCAATTTCAGGCACAGAAATGACTTTAAACACACTTATTTTAGTTGAAAAAGTAATAATTCACATCCAACCGTCATTTAAAGTCAAAAGATTAAATGTTAAAATTTCATCAATATTGACCATTTTTTCAACGTTCGACTGGTCCGGGGTCATCGTTTTTCATCAGAAAATTGATTTTTTGGACTCTACCAAAAATGATTCAAAATGTCATTTGGATCGGGCCTCATGTTGAATAACCACTTTTTAAACCCTCACAGTGACCAAAATTGCCATTTTTACAGAGTTTTGCTTACTCAAAATCTTCAATTTTGACCAATTTCAGGCACAGAAATGACTTTAAACACACTTATTTTAGTTGAAAAAGTAATAATTCACATCCAACTGTCATTTAAAGTCAAAAGATTAAATGTTAAAATTTCATCAATATTGACCATTTTTTCAACGTTCGACTGGTCCGGGGTCATCGTTTTTCATCAGAAAATTGATTTTTTGGACTCTACCAAAAATGATTCAAAATGTCATTTGGATCGGGCCTCATGTTGAATAACCACTTTTTAAACCCTCACAGTGACCAAAATTGCCATTTTTACAGAGTTTTGCTTACTCAAAATCTTAAATTTTGACCAATTTCAGGCACAGAAATGACTTTAAACACACTTATTTTAGTTGAAAAAGTAATAATTCACATCCAACCGTCATTTAAAGTCAAAAGATTAAATGTAAAAATTTCATCAATATTGACCAGTTTTTTCAACGTTCGACTGGTCCGGGGTCATCGTTTTTCATCAGAAAATTGATTTTTTGGACTCTACCAAAAATGATTCAAAATGTCATTTGGATCGGGCCTCATGTTGAATAACCACTTTTTAAACCCTCACAGTGACCAAAATTGCCATTTTTACAGAGTTTTGCTTACTCAAAATCTTCAATTTTGACAAATTTCAGGCACAGAAATGACTTTAAACACACTTATTTTAGTTGAAAAAGTAAGAATTCACATCCAACCGTCATTTAAAGTCAAAAGATTAAATGTTAAAATTTCATCAATATTGACCATTTTTTCAACGTTCGACTGGTCCGGGGTCATCGTTTTTCATCAGAAAATGGATTTTTTGGACTCTACCAAAAAAGATTCAAAATGTTTTTTGGATCGGGTCTCATGTTGAATAACCACTTTTTAAACCCTCACAGTGACCAAAATTGCCATTTTTACAGAGTTTTGCTTACTCAAAATCTTCAATTTTGACCAATTTCAGGCACAGAAATGACTTTAAACACACTTATTTTAGTTGAAAAAGTAATAATTCACATCCAACCGTTATTTAAAGTCAAAAGATTAAATGTTAAAATTTCATCAATATTGACCATTTTTTCAACGTTCGACTGGTCCGGGGTCATCGTTTTTCATCAGAAAATTGATTTTTTGGACTCTACCAAAAATGATTCAAAATGTCATTTGGATCGGGCCTCATGTTGAATAACCACTTTTTAAACCCTCACAGTGACCAAAATTGCCATTTTTACAGAGTTTTGCTTACTCAAAATCTTCAATTTTGACCAATTTCAGGCACAGAAATGACTTTAAACACACTTATTTTAGTTGAAAAAGTAATAATTCACATCCAACCGTCATTTAAAGTCAAAAGATTAAATGTTAAAATTTCATCAATATTGACCATTTTTTCAACGTTCGACTGGTCCGGGGTCATCGTTTTTCATCAGAAAATTGATTTTTTGGACTCTACCAAAAATGATTCAAAATGTCATTTGGATCGGGCCTCATGTTGAATAACCACTATTTAAACCCTCACAGTGACCAAAATTGCCATTTTTACAGAGTTTTGCTTACTCAGAATCTTCAATTTTGACCAATTTCAGGCACAGAAATGACTTTAAACACACTTATTTTAGTTGAAAAAGTAATAATTCACATCCAACCGTCATTTAAAGTCAAAAGATTAAATGTTAAAATTTCATCAATATTGACCATTTTTTCAACGTTCGACTGGTCCGGGTTCATCGTTTTTCATCAGAAAATTGATTTTTTGGACTCTACCAAAAATGATTCAAAATGTCATTTGGATCGGGCCTCATGTTGAATAACCACTTTTTAAACCCTCACAGTGACCAAAATTGCCATTTTTACAGAGTTTATCTTACTCAGAATCTTCAATTTTGACCAATTTCAGGCACAGAAATGACTTTAAACACACTTATTTTAGTTGAAAAAGTAATAATTCACATCCAACCGTCATTTAAAGTCAAAAGATGAAATGTTAAAATTTCATCAATATTGACCATTTTTTCAACGTTCGACTGGTCCGGGGTCATCGTTTTTCATCAGAAAATTGATTTTTTGGACTCTACCAAAAATGATTCAAAATGTCATTTGGATCGGGCCTCATGTTGAATAACCACTTTTTAAACTCTCACAGTGACCAAAATTGCCATTTTTACAGAGTTTTGCTTACTCAAAATCTTAAATTTTGACCAATTTCAGGCACAGAAATGACTTTAAACACACTTATTTTAGTTGAAAAAGTAATAATTCACATCCAACCGTCATTTAAAGTCAAAAGATTAAATGTTAAAATTTCATCAATATTGACCATTTTTTCAACGTTCGACTGGTCCGGGGTCATCGTTTTTCATCAGAAAATTGATTTTTTGGACTCTACCAAAAATGATTCAAAATGTCATTTGGATCGGGCCTCATGTTGAATAACCACTTTTTAAACCCTCACAGTGACCAAAATTGCCATTTTTACAGAGTTTATCTTACTCAGAATCTTCAATTTTGACCAATTTCAGGCACAGAAATGACTTTAAACACACTTATTTTAGTTGAAAAAGTAATAATTCACATCCAACCGTCATTTAAAGTCAAAAGATTAAATGTTAAAATTTCATCAATATTGACCATTTTTTCAACGTTCGACTGGTCCGGGGTCATCGTTTTTCATCAGAAAATTGATTTTTTGGACTCTACCAAAAATGATTCAAAATGTCATTTGGATCGGGCCTCATGTTGAATAACCACTTTTTAAACCCTCACAGTGACCAAAATTGCCATTTTTACAGAGTTTTGCTTACTCAAAATCTTCAATTTTGACAAATTTCAGGCACAGAAATGACTTTAAACACACTTATTTTAGTTGAAAAAGTAAGAATTCACATCCAACCGTCATTTAAAGTCAAAAGATTAAATGTTAAAATTTCATCAATATTGACCATTTTTTTCAACGTTCGACTGGTCCGGGGTCATCGTTTTTCATCAGAAAATGGATTTTTTGGACTCTACCAAAAAAGATTCAAAATGTTTTTTGGATCGGGTCTCATGTTGAATAACCACTTTTTAAACCCTCACAGTGACCAAAATTGCCATTTTTACAGAGTTTTGCTTACTCAAAATCTTCAATTTTGACCAATTTCAGGCACAGAAATGACTTTAAACACACTTATTTTAGTTGAAAAAGTAATAATTCACATCCAACCGTTATTTAAAGTCAAAAGATTAAATGTTAAAATTTCATCAATATTGACCATTTTTTCAACGTTCGACTGGTCCGGGGTCATCGTTTTTCATCAGAAAATTGATTTTTTGGACTCTACCAAAAATGATTCAAAATGTCATTTGGATCGGGCCTCATGTTGAATAACCACTTTTTAAACCCTCACAGTGACCAAAATTGCCATTTTTACAGAGTTTTGCTTACTCAAAATCTTAAATTTTGACCAATTTCAGGCACAGAAATGACTTTAAACACACTTATTTTAGTTGAAAAAGTAATAATTCACATCCGACCGTCATTTAAAGTCAAAAGATTAAATGTTAAAATTTCATCAATATTGACCATTTTTTCAACGTTCGACTGGTCCGGGGTCATCGTTTTTCATCAGAAAATTGATTTTTTGGACTCTACCAAAAATGATTCAAAATGTCATTTGGATCGGGCCTCATGTTGAATAACCACTTTTTAAACCCTCACAGTGACCAAAATTGCCATTTTTACAGAGTTTTGCTTACTCAAAATCTTAAATTTTGACCAATTTCAGGCACAGAAATGACTTTAAACACACTTATTTTAGTTGAAAAAGTAATAATTCACATCCAACCGTCATTTAAAGTCAAAAGATTAAATGTTAAAATTTCATCAATATTGACCATTTTTTCAACGTTCGACTGGTCCGGGGTCATCGTTTTTCATCAGAAAATTGATTTTTTGGACTCTACCAAAAATGATTCAAAATGTCATTTGGATCGGGCCTCATGTTGAATAACCACTTTTTAAACCCTCACAGTGACCAAAATTGCCATTTTTACAGAGTTTTGCTTACTCAAAATCTTCAATTTTGACCAATTTCAGGCACAGAAATGACTTTAAACACACTTATTTTAGTTGAAAAAGTAATAATTCACATCCAACCGTCATTTAAAGTCAAAAGATTAAATGTTAAAATTTCATCAATATTGACCATTTTTTCAACGTTCGACTGGTCCGGGGTCATCGTTTTTCATCAGAAAATTGATTTTTTGGACTCTACCAAAAATGATTCAAAATGTCATTTGGATCGGGCCTCATGTTGAATAACCACTTTTTAAACCCTCACAGTGACCAAAATTGCCATTTTTACAGAGTTTTGCTTACTCAAAATCTTAAATTTTGACCAATTTCAGGCACAGAAATGACTTTAAACACACTTATTTTAGTTGAAAAAGTAATAATTCACATCCAACCGTCATTTAAAGTCAAAAGATTAAATGTAAAAATTTCATCAATATTGACCAGTTTTTTCAACGTTCGACTGGTCCGGGGTCATCGTTTTTCATCAGAAAATTGATTTTTTGGACTCTACCAAAAATGATTCAAAATGTCATTTGGATCGGGCCTCATGTTGAATAACCACTTTTTAAACCCTCACAGTGACCAAAATTGCCATTTTTACAGAGTTTTGCTTACTCAAAATCTTCAATTTTGACAAATTTCAGGCACAGAAATGACTTTAAACACACTTATTTTAGTTGAAAAAGTAAGAATTCACATCCAACCGTCATTTAAAGTCAAAAGATTAAATGTTAAAATTTCATCAATATTGACCATTTTTTCAACGTTCGACTGGTCCGGGGTCATCGTTTTTCATCAGAAAATGGATTTTTTGGACTCTACCAAAAAAGATTCAAAATGTTTTTTGGATCGGGTCTCATGTTGAATAACCACTTTTTAAACCCTCACAGTGACCAAAATTGCCATTTTTACAGAGTTTTGCTTACTCAAAATCTTCAATTTTGACCAATTTCAGGCACAGAAATGACTTTAAACACACTTATTTTAGTTGAAAAAGTAATAATTCACATCCAACCGTTATTTAAAGTCAAAAGATTAAATGTTAAAATTTCATCAATATTGACCATTTTTTCAACGTTCGACTGGTCCGGGGTCATCGTTTTTCATCAGAAAATTGATTTTTTGGACTCTACCAAAAATGATTCAAAATGTCATTTGGATCGGGCCTCATGTTGAATAACCACTTTTTAAACCCTCACAGTGACCAAAATTGCCATTTTTACAGAGTTTTGCTTACTCAAAATCTTCAATTTTGACCAATTTCAGGCACAGAAATGACTTTAAACACACTTATTTTAGTTGAAAAAGTAATAATTCACATCCAACCGTCATTTAAAGTCAAAAGATTAAATGTTAAAATTTCATCAATATTGACCATTTTTTCAACGTTCGACTGGTCCGGGGTCATCGTTTTTCATCAGAAAATTGATTTTTTGGACTCTACCAAAAATGATTCAAAATGTCATTTGGATCGGGCCTCATGTTGAATAACCACTATTTAAACCCTCACAGTGACCAAAATTGCCATTTTTACAGAGTTTTGCTTACTCAGAATCTTCAATTTTGACCAATTTCAGGCACAGAAATGACTTTAAACACACTTATTTTAGTTGAAAAAGTAATAATTCACATCCAACCGTCATTTAAAGTCAAAAGATTAAATGTTAAAATTTCATCAATATTGACCATTTTTTCAACGTTCGACTGGTCCGGGGTCATCGTTTTTCATCAGAAAATTGATTTTTTGGACTCTACCAAAAATGATTCAAAATGTCATTTGGATCGGGCCTCATGTTGAATAACCACTTTTTAAACCCTCACAGTGACCAAAATTGCCATTTTTACAGAGTTTATCTTACTCAGAATCTTCAATTTTGACCAATTTCAGGCACAGAAATGACTTTAAACACACTTATTTTAGTTGAAAAAGTAATAATTCACATCCAACCGTCATTTAAAGTCAAAAGATGAAATGTTAAAATTTCATCAATATTGACCATTTTTACAACGTTCGACTGGTCCGGGGTCATCGTTTTTCATCAGAAAATGGATTTTTTGGACTCTACCAAAAATGATTCAAAATGTCATTTGGATCGGGCCTCATGTTGAATAACCACTTTTTAAACTCTCACAGTGACCAAAATTGCCATTTTTACAGAGTTTTGCTTACTCAAAATCTTAAATTTTGACCAATTTCAGGCACAGAAATGACTTTAAACACACTTATTTTAGTTGAAAAAGTAATAATTCACATCCAACCGTCATTTAAAGTCAAAAGATTAAATGTTAAAATGTCATCAATATTGACCATTTTTACAACGTTCGACTGGTCCGGGGTCATCGTTTTTCATCAGAAAATTGATTTTTTTGACTCTACCAAAAATGACTCAAAATGTCATTTGGATCGGGCCTCATGTTGAATAACCACTTTTTAAACCCTCACAGTGACCAAAATTGCCATTTTTACAGAGTTTTGCTTACTCAAAATCTTCAATTTTGACCAATTTCAGGCACAGAAATGACTTTAAACACACTTATTTTAGTTGAAAAAGTAATAATTCACATCCAACCGTCATTTAAAGTCAAAAGATTAAATGTTAAAATTTCATCAATATTGACCATTTTTTCAACGTTCGACTGGTCCGGGGTCATCGTTTTTCATCAGAAAATTGATTTTTTGGACTCTACCAAAAATGATTCAAAATGTCATTTGGATCGGGCCTCATGTTGAATAACCACTATTTAAACCCTCACAGTGACCAAAATTGCCATTTTTACAGAGTTTTGCTTACTCAGAATCTTCAATTTTGACCAATTTCAGGCACAGAAATGACTTTAAACACACTTATTTTAGTTGAAAAAGTAATAATTCACATCCAACCGTCATTTAAAGTCAAAAGATTAAATGTTAAAATTTCATCAATATTGACCATTTTTTCAACGTTCGACTGGTCCGGGGTCATCGTTTTTCATCAGAAAATTGATTTTTTGGACTCTACCAAAAATGATTCAAAATGTCATTTGGATCGGGCCTCATGTTGAATAACCACTTTTTAAACCCTCACAGTGACCAAAATTGCCATTTTTACAGAGTTTATCTTACTCAGAATCTTCAATTTTGACCAATTTCAGGCACAGAAATGACTTTAAACACACTTATTTTAGTTGAAAAAGTAATAATTCACATCCAACCGTCATTTAAAGTCAAAAGATGAAATGTTAAAATTTCATCAATATTGACCATTTTTACAACGTTCGACTGGTCCGGGGTCATCGTTTTTCATCAGAAAATGGATTTTTTGGACTCTACCAAAAATGATTCAAAATGTCATTTGGATCGGGCCTCATGTTGAATAACCACTTTTTAAACTCTCACAGTGACCAAAATTGCCATTTTTACAGAGTTTTGCTTACTCAAAATCTTAAATTTTGACCAATTTCAGGCACAGAAATGACTTTAAACACACTTATTTTAGTTGAAAAAGTAATAATTCACATCCAACCGTCATTTAAAGTCAAAAGATTAAATGTAAAAATTTCATCAATATTGACCAGTTTTTTCAACGTTCGACTGGTCCGGGGTCATCGTTTTTCATCAGAAAATTGATTTTTTGGACTCTACCAAAAATGATTCAAAATGTCATTTGGATCGGGCCTCATGTTGAATAACCACTTTTTAAACCCTCACAGTGACCAAAATTGCCATTTTTACAGAGTTTTGCTTACTCAAAATCTTCAATTTTGACCAATTTCAGGCACAGAAATGACTTTAAACACACTTATTTTAGTTGAAAAAGTAATAATTCACATCCAACCGTTATTTAAAGTCAAAAGATTAAATGTTAAAATTTCACCAATATTGACCATTTTTTCAACGTTCGACTGGTCCGGGGTCATCGTTTTTCATCAGAAAATTGATTTTTTGGACTCTACCAAAAATGATTCAAAATGTCATTTGGATCGGGCCTCATGTTGAATAACCACTTTTTAAACCCTCACAGTGACCAAAATTGCCATTTTTACAGAGTTTATCTTACTCAGAATCTTCAATTTTGACCAATTTCAGGCACAGAAATGACTTTAAACACACTTATTTTAGTTGAAAAAGTAATAATTCACATCCAACCGTCATTTAAAGTCAAAAGATGAAATGTTAAAATTTCATCAATATTGACCATTTTTACAACGTTCGACTGGTCCGGGGTCATCGTTTTTCATCAGAAAATGGATTTTTTGGACTCTACCAAAAATGATTCAAAATGTCATTTGGATCGGGCCTCATGTTGAATAACCACTTTTTAAACCCTCACAGTGACCAAAATTGCCATTTTTACAGAGTTTTGCTTACTCAAAATCTTCAATTTTGACCAATTTCAGGCACAGAAATGACTTTAAACACACTTATTTTAGTTGAAAAAGTAATAATTCACATCCAACCGTTATTTAAAGTCAAAAGATTAAATGTTAAAATTTCACCAATATTGACCATTTTTTCAACGTTCGACTGGTCCGGGGTCATCGTTTTTCATCAGAAAATTGATTTTTTGGACTCTACCAAAAATGATTCAAAATGTCATTTGGATCGGGCCTCATGTTGAATAACCACTTTTTAAACCCTCACAGTGACCAAAATTGCCATTTTTACAGAGTTTTGCTTACTCAAAATCTTCAATTTTGACCAATTTCAGGCACAGAAATGACTTTAAACACACTTATTTTAGTTGAAAAAGTAATAATTCACATCCAACCGTCATTTAAAGTCAAAAGATTAAATGTTAAAATTTCATCAATATTGACCATTTTTTCAACGTTCGACTGGTCCGGGGTCATCGTTTTTCATCAGAAAATTGATTTTTTGGACTCTACCAAAAATGATTCAAAATGTCATTTGGATCGGGCCTCATGTTGAATAACCACTATTTAAACCCTCACAGTGACCAAAATTGCCATTTTTACAGAGTTTTGCTTACTCAGAATCTTCAATTTTGACCAATTTCAGGCACAGAAATGACTTTAAACACACTTATTTTAGTTGAAAAAGTAATAATTCACATCCAACCGTCATTTAAAGTCAAAAGATTAAATGTTAAAATTTCATCAATATTGACCATTTTTTCAACGTTCGACTGGTCCGGGGTCATCGTTTTTCATCAGAAAATTGATTTTTTGGACTCTACCAAAAATGATTCAAAATGTCATTTGGATCGGGCCTCATGTTGAATAACCACTTTTTAAACCCTCACAGTGACCAAAATTGCCATTTTTACAGAGTTTATCTTACTCAGAATCTTCAATTTTGACCAATTTCAGGCACAGAAATGACTTTAAACACACTTATTTTAGTTGAAAAAGTAATAATTCACATCCAACCGTCATTTAAAGTCAAAAGATGAAATGTTAAAATTTCATCAATATTGACCATTTTTACAACGTTCGACTGGTCCGGGGTCATCGTTTTTCATCAGAAAATGGATTTTTTGGACTCTACCAAAAATGATTCAAAATGTCATTTGGATCGGGCCTCATGTTGAATAACCACTTTTTAAACTCTCACAGTGACCAAAATTGCCATTTTTACAGAGTTTTGCTTACTCAAAATCTTAAATTTTGACCAATTTCAGGCACAGAAATGACTTTAAACACACTTATTTTAGTTGAAAAAGTAATAATTCACATCCAACCGTCATTTAAAGTCAAAAGATTAAATGTTAAAATGTCATCAATATTGACCATTTTTACAACGTTCGACTGGTCCGGGGTCATCGTTTTTCATCAGAAAATTGATTTTTTGGACTCTACCAAAAATGATTCAAAATGTCATTTGGATCGGGCCTCATGTTGAATAACCACTTTTTAAACCCTCACAGTGACCAAAATTGCCATTTTTACAGAGTTTATCTTACTCAGAATCTTCAATTTTGACCAATTTCAGGCACAGAAATGACTTTAAACACACTTATTTTAGTTGAAAAAGTAATAATTCACATCCAACCGTCATTTAAAGTCAAAAGATGAAATGTTAAAATTTCATCAATATTGACCATTTTTTCAACGTTCGACTGGTCCGGGGTCATCGTTTTTCATCAGAAAATTGATTTTTTGGACTCTACCAAAAATGATTCAAAATGTCATTTGGATCGGGCCTCATGTTGAATAACCACTTTTTAAACTCTCACAGTGACCAAAATTGCCATTTTTACAGAGTTTTGCTTACTCAAAATCTTAAATTTTGACCAATTTCAGGCACAGAAATGACTTTAAACACACTTATTTTAGTTGAAAAAGTAATAATTCACATCCAACCGTCATTTAAAGTCAAAAGATTAAATGTTAAAATTTCATCAATATTGACCATTTTTTCAACGTTCGACTGGTCCGGGGTCATCGTTTTTCATCAGAAAATTGATTTTTTGGACTCTACCAAAAATGATTCAAAATGTCATTTGGATCGGGCCTCATGTTGAATAACCACTTTTTAAACCCTCACAGTGACCAAAATTGCCATTTTTACAGAGTTTTGCTTACTCAAAATCTTCAATTTTGACAAATTTCAGGCACAGAAATGACTTTAAACACACTTATTTTAGTTGAAAAAGTAAGAATTCACATCCAACCGTCATTTAAAGTCAAAAGATTAAATGTTAAAATTTCATCAATATTGACCATTTTTTTCAACGTTCGACTGGTCCGGGGTCATCGTTTTTCATCAGAAAATGGATTTTTTGGACTCTACCAAAAAAGATTCAAAATGTTTTTTGGATCGGGTCTCATGTTGAATAACCACTTTTTAAACCCTCACAGTGACCAAAATTGCCATTTTTACAGAGTTTTGCTTACTCAAAATCTTCAATTTTGACCAATTTCAGGCACAGAAATGACTTTAAACACACTTATTTTAGTTGAAAAAGTAATAATTCACATCCAACCGTTATTTAAAGTCAAAAGATTAAATGTTAAAATTTCATCAATATTGACCATTTTTTCAACGTTCGACTGGTCCGGGGTCATCGTTTTTCATCAGAAAATTGATTTTTTGGACTCTACCAAAAATGATTCAAAATGTCATTTGGATCGGGCCTCATGTTGAATAACCACTTTTTAAACCCTCACAGTGACCAAAATTGCCATTTTTACAGAGTTTTGCTTACTCAAAATCTTAAATTTTGACCAATTTCAGGCACAGAAATGACTTTAAACACACTTATTTTAGTTGAAAAAGTAATAATTCACATCCAACCGTCATTTAAAGTCAAAAGATTAAATGTTAAAATTTCATCAATATTGACCATTTTTTCAACGTTCGACTGGTCCGGGGTCATCGTTTTTCATCAGAAAATTGATTTTTTGGACTCTACCAAAAATGATTCAAAATGTCATTTGGATCGGGCCTCATGTTGAATAACCACTTTTTAAACCCTCACAGTGACCAAAATTGCCATTTTTACAGAGTTTATCTTACTCAGAATCTTCAATTTTGACCAATTTCAGGCACAGAAATGACTTTAAACACACTTATTTTAGTTGAAAAAGTAATAATTCACATCCAACCGTCATTTAAAGTCAAAAGATGAAATGTTAAAATTTCATCAATATTGACCATTTTTACAACGTTCGACTGGTCCGGGGTCATCGTTTTTCATCAGAAAATGGATTTTTTGGACTCTACCAAAAATGATTCAAAATGTCATTTGGATCGGGCCTCATGTTGAATAACCACTTTTTAAACTCTCACAGTGACCAAAATTGCCATTTTTACAGAGTTTTGCTTACTCAAAATCTTAAATTTTGACCAATTTCAGGCACAGAAATGACTTTAAACACACTTATTTTAGTTGAAAAAGTAATAATTCACATCCAACCGTCATTTAAAGTCAAAAGATTAAATGTTAAAATTTCATCAATATTGGCAATTTTTTCAACGTTCGACTGGTCCGGGGTCATCGTTTTTCATCAGAAAATTGATTTTTTGGACTCTACCAAAAATGATTCAAAATGTCATTTGGATCGGGCCTCATGTTGAATAACCACTTTTTAAACCCTCACAGTGACCAAAATTGCCATTTTTACAGAGTTTTGCTTACTCAAAATCTTAAATTTTGACCAATTTCAGGCACAGAAATGACTTTAAACACACTTATTTTAGTTGAAAAAGTAATAATTCACATCCAACTGTCATTTAAAGTCAAAAGATTAAATGTAAAAATTTCATCAATATTGACCATTTTTTCAACGTTCGACTGGTCCGGGGTCATCTTTTTCATCAGAAAATTGATTTTTTGGACTCTACCAAAAATGATTCAAAATGTCATTTGGATCGGGCCTCATGTTGAATAACCACTTTTTAAACCCTCACAGTGACCAAAATTGCCATTTTTACAGAGTTTTGCTTACTCAAAATCTTCAATTTTGACAAATTTCAGGCACAGAAATGACTTTAAACACACTTATTTTAGTTGAAAAAGTAATAATTCACATCCAACCGTCATTTAAAGTCAAAAGATTAAATGTTAAAATTTCATCAATATTGACCATTTTTTCAACGTTCGACTGGTCCGGGGTCATCGTTTTTCATCAGAAAATGGATTTTTTGGACTCTACCAAAAAAGATTCAAAATGTTTTTTGGATCGGGTCTCATGTTGAATAACCACTTTTTAAACCCTCACAGTGACCAAAATTGCCATTTTTACAGAGTTTTGCTTACTCAAAATCTTCAATTTTGACCAATTTCAGGCACAGAAATGACTTTAAACACACTTATTTTAGTTGAAAAAGTAATAATTCACATCCAACCGTTATTTAAAGTCAAAAGATTAAATGTTAAAATTTCATCAATATTGACCATTTTTTCAACGTTCGACTGGTCCGGGGTCATCGTTTTTCATCAGAAAATTGATTTTTTGGACTCTACCAAAAATGATTCAAAATGTCATTTGGATCGGGCCTCATGTTGAATAACCACTTTTTAAACCCTCACAGTGACCAAAATTGCCATTTTTACAGAGTTTTGCTTACTCAAAATCTTAAATTTTGACCAATTTCAGGCACAGAAATGATTTTAAACACACTTATTTTAGTTGAAAAAGTAATAATTCACATCCAACCGTCATTTAAAGTCAAAAGATTAAATGTTAAAATTTCATCAATATTGACCATTTTTACAACGTTCGACTGGTCCGGGGTCATCGTTTTTCATCAGAAAATTGATTTTTTGGACTCTACCAAAAATGATTCAAAATGTCATTTGGATCGGGCCTCATGTTGAATAACCACTTTTTAAACCCTCACAGTGACCAAAATTGCCATTTTTACAGAGTTTTGCTTACTCAAAATCTTCAAATTTGACCAATTTCAGGCACAGAAATGACTTTAAACACACTTATTTTAGTTGAAAAAGTAATAATTCACATCCAACCGTCATTTAAAGTCAAAAGATTAAATGTTAAAATTTCATCAATATTGACCATTTTTTCAACGTTCGACTGGTGCGGGGTCATCGTTATTCATCAGAAAATTGATTTTTTGGAGTCTACCAAAAATGATTCAAAATGTCATTTGGATCGGGCCTCATGTTGAATAACCACTTTTTAAACCCTCACAGTGACCAAAATTGCCATTTTTACAGAGTTTTGCTTACTCAGAATCTTCAATTTTGACCAATTTCAGGCACAGAAATGACTTTAAACACACTTATTTTAGTTGAAAAAGTAATAATTCACATCCAACCGTCATTAAAAGTCAAAAGATTAAATGTTAAAATTTCATCAATATTGACCATTTTTTCAACGTTCGACTGGTCCGGGGTCATCGTTTTTCATCAGAAAATTGATTTTTTGGACTCTACCAAAAATGATTCAAAATGTCATTTGGATCGGGCCTCATGTTGAATAACCACTTTTTAAACCCTCACAGTGACCAAAATTGCCATTTTTACAGAGTTTTGCTTACTCAAAATCTTCAATTTTGACAAATTTCAGGCACAGAAATGACTTTAAACACACTTATTTTAGTTGAAAAAGTAAGAATTCACATCCAACCGTCATTTAAAGTCAAAAGATTAAATGTTAAAATTTCATCAATATTGACCATTTTTTTCAACGTTCGACTGGTCCGGGGTCATCGTTTTTCATCAGAAAATGGATTTTTTGGACTCTACCAAAAAAGATTCAAAATGTTTTTTGGATCGGGTCTCATGTTGAATAACCACTTTTTAAACCCTCACAGTGACCAAAATTGCCATTTTTACAGAGTTTTGCTTACTCAAAATCTTCAATTTTGACCAATTTCAGGCACAGAAATGACTTTAAACACACTTATTTTAGTTGAAAAAGTAATAATTCACATCCAACCGTTATTTAAAGTCAAAAGATTAAATGTTAAAATTTCATCAATATTGACCATTTTTTCAACGTTCGACTGGTCCGGGGTCATCGTTTTTCATCAGAAAATTGATTTTTTGGACTCTACCAAAAATGATTCAAAATGTCATTTGGATCGGGCCTCATGTTGAATAACCACTTTTTAAACCCTCACAGTGACCAAAATTGCCATTTTTACAGAGTTTTGCTTACTCAAAATCTTAAATTTTGACCAATTTCAGGCACAGAAATGACTTTAAACACACTTATTTTAGTTGAAAAAGTAATAATTCACATCCAACCGTCATTTAAAGTCAAAAGATTAAATGTTAAAATTTCATCAATATTGACCATTTTTTCAACGTTCGACTGGTCCGGGGTCATCGTTTTTCATCAGAAAATTGATTTTTTGGACTCTACCAAAAATGATTCAAAATGTCATTTGGATCGGGCCTCATGTTGAATAACCACTTTTTAAACCCTCACAGTGACCAAAATTGCCATTTTTACAGAGTTTTGCTTACTCAAAATCTTAAATTTTGACCAATTTCAGGCACAGAAATGACTTTAAACACACTTATTTTAGTTGAAAAAGTAATAATTCACATCCAACCGTCATTTAAAGTCAAAAGATTAAATGTTAAAATTTCATCAATATTGACCATTTTTTCAACGTTCGACTGGTCCGGGGTCATCGTTTTTCATCAGAAAATTGATTTTTTGGACTCTACCAAAAATGATTCAAAATGTCATTTGGATCGGGCCTCATGTTGAATAACCACTTTTTAAACCCTCACAGTGACCAAAATTGCCATTTTTACAGAGTTTTGCTTACTCAAAATCTTCAATTTTGACCAATTTCAGGCACAGAAATGACTTTAAACACACTTATTTTAGTTGAAAAAGTAATAATTCACATCCAACTGTCATTTAAAGTCAAAAGATTAAATGTTAAAATTTCATCAATATTGACCATTTTTTCAACGTTCGACTGGTCCGGGGTCATCGTTTTTCATCAGAAAATTGATTTTTTGGACTCTACCAAAAATGATTCAAAATGTCATTTGGATCGGGCCTCATGTTGAATAACCACTTTTTAAACCCTCACAGTGACCAAAATTGCCATTTTTACAGAGTTTTGCTTACTCAAAATCTTAAATTTTGACCAATTTCAGGCACAGAAATGACTTTAAACACACTTATTTTAGTTGAAAAAGTAATAATTCACATCCAACCGTCATTTAAAGTCAAAAGATTAAATGTAAAAATTTCATCAATATTGACCAGTTTTTTCAACGTTCGACTGGTCCGGGGTCATCGTTTTTCATCAGAAAATTGATTTTTTGGACTCTACCAAAAATGATTCAAAATGTCATTTGGATCGGGCCTCATGTTGAATAACCACTTTTTAAACCCTCACAGTGACCAAAATTGCCATTTTTACAGAGTTTTGCTTACTCAAAATCTTCAATTTTGACAAATTTCAGGCACAGAAATGACTTTAAACACACTTATTTTAGTTGAAAAAGTAAGAATTCACATCCAACCGTCATTTAAAGTCAAAAGATTAAATGTTAAAATTTCATCAATATTGACCATTTTTTCAACGTTCGACTGGTCCGGGGTCATCGTTTTTCATCAGAAAATGGATTTTTTGGACTCTACCAAAAAAGATTCAAAATGTTTTTTGGATCGGGTCTCATGTTGAATAACCACTTTTTAAACCCTCACAGTGACCAAAATTGCCATTTTTACAGAGTTTTGCTTACTCAAAATCTTCAATTTTGACCAATTTCAGGCACAGAAATGACTTTAAACACACTTATTTTAGTTGAAAAAGTAATAATTCACATCCAACCGTTATTTAAAGTCAAAAGATTAAATGTTAAAATTTCATCAATATTGACCATTTTTTCAACGTTCGACTGGTCCGGGGTCATCGTTTTTCATCAGAAAATTGATTTTTTGGACTCTACCAAAAATGATTCAAAATGTCATTTGGATCGGGCCTCATGTTGAATAACCACTTTTTAAACCCTCACAGTGACCAAAATTGCCATTTTTACAGAGTTTTGCTTACTCAAAATCTTCAATTTTGACCAATTTCAGGCACAGAAATGACTTTAAACACACTTATTTTAGTT
Source organism: Lissotriton vulgaris (assembly GCF_964263255.1). NCBI lineage: Eukaryota > Metazoa > Chordata > Amphibia > Caudata > Salamandridae > Lissotriton > Lissotriton vulgaris. The sequence continues at coordinate 132,617 of NW_028250690.1, forward strand.
GAAAAAGTAATAATTCACATCCAACCGTCATTTAAAGTCAAAAGATTAAATGTTAAAATTTCATCAATATTGACCATTTTTTCAACGTTCGACTGGTCCGGGGTCATCGTTTTTCATCAGAAAATTGATTTTTTGGACTCTACCAAAAATGATTCAAAATGTCATTTGGATCGGGCCTCATGTTGAATAACCACTATTTAAACCCTCACAGTGACCAAAATTGCCATTTTTACAGAGTTTTGCTTACTCAGAATCTTCAATTTTGACCAATTTCAGGCACAGAAATGACTTTAAACACACTTATTTTAGTTGAAAAAGTAATAATTCACATCCAACCGTCATTTAAAGTCAAAAGATTAAATGTTAAAATTTCATCAATATTGACCATTTTTTCAACGTTCGACTGGTCCGGGTTCATCGTTTTTCATCAGAAAATTGATTTTTTGGACTCTACCAAAAATGATTCAAAATGTCATTTGGATCGGGCCTCATGTTGAATAACCACTTTTTAAACCCTCACAGTGACCAAAATTGCCATTTTTACAGAGTTTATCTTACTCAGAATCTTCAATTTTGACCAATTTCAGGCACAGAAATGACTTTAAACACACTTATTTTAGTTGAAAAAGTAATAATTCACATCCAACCGTCATTTAAAGTCAAAAGATGAAATGTTAAAATTTCATCAATATTGACCATTTTTTCAACGTTCGACTGGTCCGGGGTCATCGTTTTTCATCAGAAAATTGATTTTTTGGACTCTACCAAAAATGATTCAAAATGTCATTTGGATCGGGCCTCATGTTGAATAACCACTTTTTAAACTCTCACAGTGACCAAAATTGCCATTTTTACAGAGTTTTGCTTACTCAAAATCTTAAATTTTGACCAATTTCAGACACAGAAATGACTTTAAACACACTTATTTTAGTTGAAAAAGTAATAATTCACATCCAACCGTCATTTAAAGTCAAAAGATTAAATGTTAAAATTTCATCAATATTGACCATTTTTTCAACGTTCGACTGGTCCGGGGTCATCGTTTTTCATCAGAAAATTGATTTTTTGGACTCTACCAAAAATGATTCAAAATGTCATTTGGATCGGGCCTCATGTTGAATAACCACTTTTAAACCCTCACAGTGACCAAAATTGCCATTTTTACAGAGTTTATCTTACTCAGAATCTTCAATTTTGACCAATTTCAGGCACAGAAATGACTTTAAACACACTTATTTTAGTTGAAAAAGTAATAATTCACATCCAACCGTCATTTAAAGTCAAAAGATTAAATGTTAAAATTTCATCAATATTGACCATTTTTTCAACGTTCGACTGGTCCGGGGTCATCGTTTTTCATCAGAAAATTGATTTTTTGGACTCTACCAAAATGATTCAAAATGTCATTTGGATCGGGCCTCATGTTGAATAACCACTTTTTAAACCCTCACAGTGACCAAAATTGCCATTTTTACAGAGTTTTGCTTACTCAAAATCTTCAATTTTGACAAATTTCAGGCACAGAAATGACTTTAAACACACTTATTTTAGTTGAAAAAGTAAGAATTCACATCCAACCGTCATTTAAAGTCAAAAGATTAAATGTTAAAATTTCATCAATATTGACCATTTTTTTCAACGTTCGACTGGTCCGGGGTCATCGTTTTTCATCAGAAAATGGATTTTTTGGACTCTACCAAAAAAGATTCAAAATGTTTTTTGGATCGGGTCTCATGTTGAATAACCACTTTTTAAACCCTCACAGTGACCAAAATTGCCATTTTTACAGAGTTTTGCTTACTCAAAATCTTCAATTTTGACCAATTTCAGGCACAGAAATGACTTTAAACACACTTATTTTAGTTGAAAAAGTAATAATTCACATCCAACCGTTATTTAAAGTCAAAAGATTAAATGTTAAAATTTCATCAATATTGACCATTTTTTCAACGTTCGACTGGTCCGGGGTCATCGTTTTTCATCAGAAAATTGATTTTTTGGACTCTACCAAAAATGATTCAAAATGTCATTTGGATCGGGCCTCATGTTGAATAACCACTTTTTAAACCCTCACAGTGACCAAAATTGCCATTTTTACAGAGTTTTGCTTACTCAAAATCTTAAATTTTGACCAATTTCAGGCACAGAAATGACTTTAAACACACTTATTTTAGTTGAAAAAGTAATAATTCACATCCGACCGTCATTTAAAGTCAAAAGATTAAATGTTAAAATTTCATCAATATTGACCATTTTTTCAACGTTCGACTGGTCCGGGGTCATCGTTTTTCATCAGAAAATTGATTTTTTGGACTCTACCAAAAATGATTCAAAATGTCATTTGGATCGGGCCTCATGTTGAATAACCACTTTTTAAACCCTCACAGTGACCAAAATTGCCATTTTTACAGAGTTTTGCTTACTCAAAATCTTAAATTTTGACCAATTTCAGGCACAGAAATGACTTTAAACACACTTATTTTAGTTGAAAAAGTAATAATTCACATCCAACCGTCATTTAAAGTCAAAAGATTAAATGTTAAAATTTCATCAATATTGACCATTTTTTCAACGTTCGACTGGTCCGGGGTCATCGTTTTTCATCAGAAAATTGATTTTTTGGACTCTACCAAAAATGATTCAAAATGTCATTTGGATCGGGCCTCATGTTGAATAACCACTTTTTAAACCCTCACAGTGACCAAAATTGCCATTTTTACAGAGTTTTGCTTACTCAAAATCTTCAATTTTGACCAATTTCAGGCACAGAAATGACTTTAAACACACTTATTTTAGTTGAAAAAGTAATAATTCACATCCAACCGTCATTTAAAGTCAAAAGATTAAATGTTAAAATTTCATCAATATTGACCATTTTTTCAACGTTCGACTGGTCCGGGGTCATCGTTTTTCATCAGAAAATTGATTTTTTGGACTCTACCAAAAATGATTCAAAATGTCATTTGGATCGGGCCTCATGTTGAATAACCACTTTTTAAACCCTCACAGTGACCAAAATTGCCATTTTTACAGAGTTTTGCTTACTCAAAATCTTAAATTTTGACCAATTTCAGGCACAGAAATGACTTTAAACACACTTATTTTAGTTGAAAAAGTAATAATTCACATCCAACCGTCATTTAAAGTCAAAAGATTAAATGTAAAAATTTCATCAATATTGACCAGTTTTTTCAACGTTCGACTGGTCCGGGGTCATCGTTTTTCATCAGAAAATTGATTTTTTGGACTCTACCAAAAATGATTCAAAATGTCATTTGGATCGGGCCTCATGTTGAATAACCACTTTTTAAACCCTCACAGTGACCAAAATTGCCATTTTTACAGAGTTTTGCTTACTCAAAATCTTCAATTTTGACAAATTTCAGGCACAGAAATGACTTTAAACACACTTATTTTAGTTGAAAAAGTAAGAATTCACATCCAACCGTCATTTAAAGTCAAAAGATTAAATGTTAAAATTTCATCAATATTGACCATTTTTTCAACGTTCGACTGGTCCGGGGTCATCGTTTTTCATCAGAAAATGGATTTTTTGGACTCTACCAAAAAAGATTCAAAATGTTTTTTGGATCGGGTCTCATGTTGAATAACCACTTTTTAAACCCTCACAGTGACCAAAATTGCCATTTTTACAGAGTTTTGCTTACTCAAAATCTTCAATTTTGACCAATTTCAGGCACAGAAATGACTTTAAACACACTTATTTTAGTTGAAAAAGTAATAATTCACATCCAACCGTTATTTAAAGTCAAAAGATTAAATGTTAAAATTTCATCAATATTGACCATTTTTTCAACGTTCGACTGGTCCGGGGTCATCGTTTTTCATCAGAAAATTGATTTTTTGGACTCTACCAAAAATGATTCAAAATGTCATTTGGATCGGGCCTCATGTTGAATAACCACTTTTTAAACCCTCACAGTGACCAAAATTGCCATTTTTACAGAGTTTTGCTTACTCAAAATCTTCAATTTTGACCAATTTCAGGCACAGAAATGACTTTAAACACACTTATTTTAGTTGAAAAAGTAATAATTCACATCCAACCGTCATTTAAAGTCAAAAGATTAAATGTTAAAATTTCATCAATATTGACCATTTTTTCAACGTTCGACTGGTCCGGGGTCATCGTTTTTCATCAGAAAATTGATTTTTTGGACTCTACCAAAAATGATTCAAAATGTCATTTGGATCGGGCCTCATGTTGAATAACCACTATTTAAACCCTCACAGTGACCAAAATTGCCATTTTTACAGAGTTTTGCTTACTCAGAATCTTCAATTTTGACCAATTTCAGGCACAGAAATGACTTTAAACACACTTATTTTAGTTGAAAAAGTAATAATTCACATCCAACCGTCATTTAAAGTCAAAAGATTAAATGTTAAAATTTCATCAATATTGACCATTTTTTCAACGTTCGACTGGTCCGGGGTCATCGTTTTTCATCAGAAAATTGATTTTTTGGACTCTACCAAAAATGATTCAAAATGTCATTTGGATCGGGCCTCATGTTGAATAACCACTTTTTAAACCCTCACAGTGACCAAAATTGCCATTTTTACAGAGTTTATCTTACTCAGAATCTTCAATTTTGACCAATTTCAGGCACAGAAATGACTTTAAACACACTTATTTTAGTTGAAAAAGTAATAATTCACATCCAACCGTCATTTAAAGTCAAAAGATGAAATGTTAAAATTTCATCAATATTGACCATTTTTACAACGTTCGACTGGTCCGGGGTCATCGTTTTTCATCAGAAAATGGATTTTTTGGACTCTACCAAAAATGATTCAAAATGTCATTTGGATCGGGCCTCATGTTGAATAACCACTTTTTAAACTCTCACAGTGACCAAAATTGCCATTTTTACAGAGTTTTGCTTACTCAAAATCTTAAATTTTGACCAATTTCAGGCACAGAAATGACTTTAAACACACTTATTTTAGTTGAAAAAGTAATAATTCACATCCAACCGTCATTTAAAGTCAAAAGATTAAATGTTAAAATGTCATCAATATTGACCATTTTTACAACGTTCGACTGGTCCGGGGTCATCGTTTTTCATCAGAAAATTGATTTTTTGGACTCTACCAAAAATGATTCAAAATGTCATTTGGATCGGGCCTCATGTTGAATAACCACTTTTTAAACCCTCACAGTGACCAAAATTGCCATTTTTACAGAGTTTATCTTACTCAGAATCTTCAATTTTGACCAATTTCAGGCACAGAAATGACTTTAAACACACTTATTTTAGTTGAAAAAGTAATAATTCACATCCAACCGTCATTTAAAGTCAAAAGATTAAATGTTAAAATGTCATCAATATTGACCATTTTTACAACGTTCGACTGGTCCGGGGTCATCGTTTTTCATCAGAAAATTGATTTTTTTGACTCTACCAAAAATGACTCAAAATGTCATTTGGATCGGGCCTCATGTTGAATAACCACTTTTTAAACCCTCACAGTGACCAAAATTGCCATTTTTACAGAGTTTTGCTTACTCAAAATCTTCAATTTTGACCAATTTCAGGCACAGAAATGACTTTAAACACACTTATTTTAGTTGAAAAAGTAATAATTCACATCCAACCGTCATTTAAAGTCAAAAGATTAAATGTTAAAATTTCATCAATATTGACCATTTTTTCAACGTTCGACTGGTCCGGGGTCATCGTTTTTCATCAGAAAATTGATTTTTTGGACTCTACCAAAAATGATTCAAAATGTCATTTGGATCGGGCCTCATGTTGAATAACCACTATTTAAACCCTCACAGTGACCAAAATTGCCATTTTTACAGAGTTTTGCTTACTCAGAATCTTCAATTTTGACCAATTTCAGGCACAGAAATGACTTTAAACACACTTATTTTAGTTGAAAAAGTAATAATTCACATCCAACCGTCATTTAAAGTCAAAAGATTAAATGTTAAAATTTCATCAATATTGACCATTTTTTCAACGTTCGACTGGTCCGGGGTCATCGTTTTTCATCAGAAAATTGATTTTTTGGACTCTACCAAAAATGATTCAAAATGTCATTTGGATCGGGCCTCATGTTGAATAACCACTTTTTAAACCCTCACAGTGACCAAAATTGCCATTTTTACAGAGTTTATCTTACTCAGAATCTTCAATTTTGACCAATTTCAGGCACAGAAATGACTTTAAACACACTTATTTTAGTTGAAAAAGTAATAATTCACATCCAACCGTCATTTAAAGTCAAAAGATGAAATGTTAAAATTTCATCAATATTGACCATTTTTACAACGTTCGACTGGTCCGGGGTCATCGTTTTTCATCAGAAAATGGATTTTTTGGACTCTACCAAAAATGATTCAAAATGTCATTTGGATCGGGCCTCATGTTGAATAACCACTTTTTAAACTCTCACAGTGACCAAAATTGCCATTTTTACAGAGTTTTGCTTACTCAAAATCTTAAATTTTGACCAATTTCAGGCACAGAAATGACTTTAAACACACTTATTTTAGTTGAAAAAGTAATAATTCACATCCAACCGTCATTTAAAGTCAAAAGATTAAATGTTAAAATTTCATCAATATTGACCATTTTTTCAACGTTCGACTGGTCCGGGGTCATCGTTTTTCATCAGAAAATTGATTTTTTGGACTCTACCAAAAATGATTCAAAATGTCATTTGGATCGGGCCTCATGTTGAATAACCACTTTTTAAACCCTCACAGTGACCAAAATTGCCATTTTTACAGAGTTTTGCTTACTCAAAATCTTAAATTTTGACCAATTTCAGGCACAGAAATGACTTTAAACACACTTATTTTAGTTGAAAAAGTAATAATTCACATCCAACTGTCATTTAAAGTCAAAAGATTAAATGTAAAAATTTCATCAATATTGACCATTTTTTCAACGTTCGACTGGTCCGGGGTCATCTTTTTCATCAGAAAATTGATTTTTTGGACTCTACCAAAAATGATTCAAAATGTCATTTGGATCGGGCCTCATGTTGAATAACCACTTTTTAAACCCTCACAGTGACCAAAATTGCCATTTTTACAGAGTTTTGCTTACTCAAAATCTTCAATTTTGACAAATTTCAGGCACAGAAATGACTTTAAACACACTTATTTTAGTTGAAAAAGTAATAATTCACATCCAACCGTCATTTAAAGTCAAAAGATTAAATGTTAAAATTTCATCAATATTGACCATTTTTTCAACGTTCGACTGGTCCGGGGTCATCGTTTTTCATCAGAAAATGGATTTTTTGGACTCTACCAAAAAAGATTCAAAATGTTTTTTGGATCGGGTCTCATGTTGAATAACCACTTTTTAAACCCTCACAGTGACCAAAATTGCCATTTTTACAGAGTTTTGCTTACTCAAAATCTTAAATTTTGACCAATTTCAGGCACAGAAATGATTTTAAACACACTTATTTTAGTTGAAAAAGTAATAATTCACATCCAACCGTCATTTAAAGTCAAAAGATTAAATGTTAAAATTTCATCAATATTGACCATTTTTACAACGTTCGACTGGTCCGGGGTCATCGTTTTTCATCAGAAAATTGATTTTTTGGACTCTACCAAAAATGATTCAAAATGTCATTTGGATCGGGCCTCATGTTGAATAACCACTTTTTAAACCCTCACAGTGACCAAAATTGCCATTTTTACAGAGTTTTGCTTACTCAAAATCTTCAATTTTGACCAATTTCAGGCACAGAAATGACTTTAAACACACTTATTTTAGTTGAAAAAGTAATAATTCACATCCAACCGTCATTTAAAGTCAAAAGATTAAATGTTAAAATTTCATCAATATTGACCATTTTTTCAACGTTCGACTGGTGCGGGGTCATCGTTTTTCATCAGAAAATTGATTTTTTGGAGTCTACCAAAAATGATTCAAAATGTCATTTGGATCGGGCCTCATGTTGAATAACCACTTTTTAAACCCTCACAGTGACCAAAATTGCCATTTTTACAGAGTTTTGCTTACTCAGAATCTTCAATTTTGACCAATTTCAGGCACAGAAATGACTTTAAACACACTTATTTTAGTTGAAAAAGTAATAATTCACATCCAACCGTCATTAAAAGTCAAAAGATTAAATGTTAAAATTTCATCAATATTGACCATTTTTTCAACGTTCGACTGGTCCGGGGTCATCGTTTTTAATCAGAAAATTGATTTTTTGGACTCTACCAAAAATGATTCAAAATGTCATTTGGATCGGGCCTCATGTTGAATAACCACTTTTTAAACCCTCACAGTGACCAAAATTGCCATTTTTACAGAGTTTTGCTTACTCAGAATCTTCAATTTTGACCAATTTCAGGCACAGAAATGACTTTAAACACACTTATTTTAGTTGAAAAAGTAATAATTCACATCCAACCGTCATTTAAAGTCAAAAGATTAAATGTTAAAATTTCATCAATATTGACCATTTTTTCAACGTTCGACTGGTCCGGGGTCATCGTTTTTCATCAGAAAATTGATTTTTTGGACTCTACCAAAAATGATTCAAAATGTTATTTGGATCGGGCCTCATGTTGAATAACCACTTTTTAAACCCTCACAGTGACCAAAATTGCCATTTTTACAGAGTTTATCTTACTCAGAATCTTCAATTTTGACCAATTTCAGGCACAGAAATGACTTTAAACACACTTATTTTAGTTGAAAAAGTAATAATTCACATCCAACCGTCATTTAAAGTCAAAAGATGAAATGTTAAAATTTCATCAATATTGACCATTTTTACAACGTTCGACTGGTCCGGGGTCATCGTTTTTCATCAGAAAATGGATTTTTTGGACTCTACCAAAAATGATTCAAAATGTCATTTGGATCGGGCCTCATGTTGAATAACCACTTTTTAAACTCTCACAGTGACCAAAATTGCCATTTTTACAGAGTTTTGCTTACTCAAAATCTTAAATTTTGACCAATTTCAGGCACAGAAATGACTTTAAACACACTTATTTTAGTTGAAAAAGTAATAATTCACATCCAACCGTCATTTAAAGTCAAAAGATTAAATGTTAAAATTTCATCAATATTGACCATTTTTTCAACGTTCGACTGGTCCGGGGTCATCGTTTTTCATCAGAAAATTGATTTTTTGGACTCTACCAAAAATGATTCAAAATGTCATTTGGATCGGGCCTCATGTTGAATAACCACTTTTTAAACCCTCACAGTGACCAAAATTGCCATTTTTACAGAGTTTTGCTTACTCAAAATCTTAAATTTTGACCAATTTCAGGCACAGAAATGACTTTAAACACACTTATTTTAGTTGAAAAAGTAATAATTCACATCCAACTGTCATTTAAAGTCAAAAGATTAAATGTAAAAATTTCATCAATATTGACCATTTTTTCAACGTTCGACTGGTCCGGGGTCATCTTTTTCATCAGAAAATTGATTTTTTGGACTCTACCAAAAATGATTCAAAATGTCATTTGGATCGGGCCTCATGTTGAATAACCACTTTTTAAACCCTCACAGTGACCAAAATTGCCATTTTTACAGAGTTTTGCTTACTCAAAATCTTCAATTTTGACCAATTTCAGGCACAGAAATGACTTTAAACACACTTATTTTAGTTGAAAAAGTAATAATTCACATCCAACCGTCATTTAAAGTCAAAAGATTAAATGTTAAAATTTCATCAATATTGACCATTTTTTCAACGTTCGACTGGTGCGGGGTCATCGTTTTTCATCAGAAAATTGATTTTTTGGAGTCTACCAAAAATGATTCAAAATGTCATTTGGATCGGGCCTCATGTTGAATAACCACTTTTTAAACCCTCACAGTGACCAAAATTGCCATTTTTACAGAGTTTTGCTTACTCAGAATCTTCAATTTTGACCAATTTCAGGCACAGAAATGACTTTAAACACACTTATTTTAGTTGAAAAAGTAATAATTCACATCCAACCGTCATTAAAAGTCAAAAGATTAAATGTTAAAATTTCATCAATATTGACCATTTTTTCAACGTTCGACTGGTCCGGGGTCATCGTTTTTAATCAGAAAATTGATTTTTTGGACTCTACCAAAAATGATTCAAAATGTCATTTGGATCGGGCCTCATGTTGAATAACCACTTTTTAAACCCTCACAGTGACCAAAATTGCCATTTTTACAGAGTTTTGCTTACTCAAAATCTTAAATTTTGACCAATTTCAGGCACAGAAATGACTTTAAACACACTTATTTTAGTTGAAAAAGTAATAATTCACATCCAACTGTCATTTAAAGTCAAAAGATTAAATGTAAAAATTTCATCAATATTGACCATTTTTTCAACGTTCGACTGGTCCGGGGTCATCTTTTTCATCAGAAAATTGATTTTTTGGACTCTACCAAAAATGATTCAAAATGTCATTTGGATCGGGCCTCATGTTGAATAACCACTTTTTAAACCCTCACAGTGACCAAAATTGCCATTTTTACAGAGTTTTGCTTACTCAAAATCTTCAATTTTGACCAATTTCAGGCACAGAAATGACTTTAAACACACTTATTTTAGTTGAAAAAGTAATAATTCACATCCAACCGTCATTTAAAGTCAAAAGATTAAATGTTAAAATTTCATCAATATTGACCATTTTTTCAACGTTCGACTGGTGCGGGGTCATCGTTTTTCATCAGAAAATTGATTTTTTGGAGTCTACCAAAAATGATTCAAAATGTCATTTGGATCGGGCCTCATGTTGAATAACCACTTTTTAAACCCTCACAGTGACCAAAATTGCCATTTTTACAGAGTTTTGCTTACTCAGAATCTTCAATTTTGACCAATTTCAGGCACAGAAATGACTTTAAACACACTTATTTTAGTTGAAAAAGTAATAATTCACATCCAACCGTCATTAAAAGTCAAAAGATTAAATGTTAAAATTTCATCAATATTGACCATTTTTTCAACGTTCGACTGGTCCGGGGTCATCGTTTTTAATCAGAAAATTGATTTTTTGGACTCTACCAAAAATGATTCAAAATGTCATTTGGATCGGGCCTCATGTTGAATAACCACTTTTTAAACCCTCACAGTGACCAAAATTGCCATTTTTACAGAGTTTATCCTACTCAGAATCTTCAATTTTGACCAATTTCAGGCACAGAAATGACTTTAAACACACTTATTTTAGTTGAAAAAGTAATAATTCACATCCAACCGTCATTTAAAGTCAAAAGATGAAATGTTAAAATTTCATCAATATTGACCATTTTTTCAACGTTCGACTGGTCCGGGGTCATCGTTTTTCATCAGAAAATTGATTTTTTGGACTCTACCAAAAATGATTTAAAATGTCATTTGGATCGGGCCTCATGTTGAATAACCACTTTTTAAACTCTCACAGTGACCAAAATTGCCATTTTTACAGAGTTTTGCTTACTCAAAATCTTAAATTTTGACCAATTTCAGGCACAGAAATGACTTTAAACACACTTATTTTAGTTGAAAAAGTAATAATTCACATCCAACCGTCATTTAAAGTCAAAAGATTAAATGTTAAAATTTCATCAATATTGACCATTTTTTCAACGTTCGACTGGTCCGGGGTCATCGTTTTTCATCAGAAAATTGATTTTTTGGACTCTACCAAAAATGATTCAAAATGTCATTTGGATCGGGCCTCATGTTGAATAACCACTTTTTAAACCCTCACAGTGACCAAAATTGCCATTTTTACAGAGTTTATCTTACTCAGAATCTTCAATTTTGACCAATTTCAGGCACAGAAATGACTTTAAACACACTTATTTTAGTTGAAAAAGTAATAATTCACATCCAACCGTCATTTAAAGTCAAAAGATGAAATGTTAAAATTTCATCAATATTGACCATTTTTTCAACGTTCGACTGGTCCGGGGTCATCGTTTTTCATCAGAAAATTGATTTTTTGGACTCTACCAAAAATGATTCAAAATGTCATTTGGATCGGGCCTCATGTTGAATAACCACTTTTTAAACTCTCACAGTGACCAAAATTGCCATTTTTACAGAGTTTTGCTTACTCAAAATCTTAAATTTTGACCAATTTCAGGCACAGAAATGACTTTAAACACACTTATTTTAGTTGAAAAAGTAATAATTCACATCCAACCGTCATTTAAAGTCAAAAGATTAAATGTTAAAATTTCATCAATATTGACCATTTTTTCAACGTTCGACTGGTCCGGGGTCATCGTTTTTCATCAGAAAATTGATTTTTTGGACTCTACCAAAAATGATTCAAAATGTCATTTGGATCGGGCCTCATGTTGAATAACCACTTTTTAAACCCTCACAGTGACCAAAATTGCCATTTTTACAGAGTTTTGCTTACTCAAAATCTTCAATTTTGACAAATTTCAGGCACAGAAATGACTTTAAACACACTTATTTTAGTTGAAAAAGTAAGAATTCACATCCAACCGTCATTTAAAGTCAAAAGATTAAATGTTAAAATTTCATCAATATTGACCATTTTTTTCAACGTTCGACTGGTCCGGGGTCATCGTTTTTCATCAGAAAATGGATTTTTTGGACTCTACCAAAAAAGATTCAAAATGTTTTTTGGATCGGGTCTCATGTTGAATAACCACTTTTTAAACCCTCACAGTGACCAAAATTGCCATTTTTACAGAGTTTTGCTTACTCAAAATCTTCAATTTTGACCAATTTCAGGCACAGAAATGACTTTAAACACACTTATTTTAGTTGAAAAAGTAATAATTCACATCCAACCGTTATTTAAAGTCAAAAGATTAAATGTTAAAATTTCATCAATATTGACCATTTTTTCAACGTTCGACTGGTCCGGGGTCATCGTTTTTCATCAGAAAATTGATTTTTTGGACTCTACCAAAAATGATTCAAAATGTCATTTGGATCGGGCCTCATGTTGAATAACCACTTTTTAAACCCTCACAGTGACCAAAATTGCCATTTTTACAGAGTTTTGCTTACTCAAAATCTTAAATTTTGACCAATTTCAGGCACAGAAATGACTTTAAACACACTTATTTTAGTTGAAAAAGTAATAATTCACATCCAACCGTCATTTAAAGTCAAAAGATTAAATGTTAAAATTTCATCAATATTGACCATTTTTTCAACGTTCGACTGGTCCGGGGTCATCGTTTTTCATCAGAAAATTGATTTTTTGGACTCTACCAAAAATGATTCAAAATGTCATTTGGATCGGGCCTCATGTTGAATAACCACTTTTTAAACCCTCACAGTGACCAAAATTGCCATTTTTACAGAGTTTTGCTTACTCAAAATCTTCAATTTTGACCAATTTCAGGCACAGAAATGACTTTAAACACACTTATTTTAGTTGAAAAAGTAATAATTCACATCCAACCGTCATTTAAAGTCAAAAGATTAAATGTAAAAATTTCATCAATATTGACCATTTTTTCAACGTTCGACTGGTCCGGGGTCATCGTTTTTCATCAGAAAATTGATTTTTTGGACTCTACCAAAAATGATTCAAAATGTCATTTGGATCGGGCCTCATGTTGAATAACCACTTTTTAAACCCTCACAGTGACCAAAATTGCCATTTTTACAGAGTTTTGCTTACTCAAAATCTTAAATTTTGACCAATTTCAGGCACAGAAATGACTTTAAACACACTTATTTTAGTTGAAAAAGTAATAATTCACATCCAACCGTCATTTAAAGTCAAAAGATTAAATGTAAAAATTTCATCAATATTGACCAGTTTTTTCAACGTTCGACTGGTCCGGGGTCATCGTTTTTCATCAGAAAATTGATTTTTTGGACTCTACCAAAAATGATTCAAAATGTCATTTGGATCGGGCCTCATGTTGAATAACCACTTTTTAAACCCTCACAGTGACCAAAATTGCCATTTTTACAGAGTTTTGCTTACTCAAAATCTTCAATTTTGACAAATTTCAGGCACAGAAATGACTTTAAACACACTTATTTTAGTTGAAAAAGTAAGAATTCACATCCAACCGTCATTTAAAGTCAAAAGATTAAATGTTAAAATTTCATCAATATTGACCATTTTTTCAACGTTCGACTGGTCCGGGGTCATCGTTTTTCATCAGAAAATGGATTTTTTGGACTCTACCAAAAAAGATTCAAAATGTTTTTTGGATCGGGTCTCATGTTGAATAACCACTTTTTAAACCCTCACAGTGACCAAAATTGCCATTTTTACAGAGTTTTGCTTACTCAAAATCTTCAATTTTGACCAATTTCAGGCACAGAAATGACTTTAAACACACTTATTTTAGTTGAAAAAGTAATAATTCACATCCAACCGTTATTTAAAGTCAAAAGATTAAATGTTAAAATTTCATCAATATTGACCATTTTTTCAACGTTCGACTGGTCCGGGGTCATCGTTTTTCATCAGAAAATTGATTTTTTGGACTCTACCAAAAATGATTCAAAATGTCATTTGGATCGGGCCTCATGTTGAATAACCACTTTTTAAACCCTCACAGTGACCAAAATTGCCATTTTTACAGAGTTTTGCTTACTCAAAATCTTCAATTTTGACCAATTTCAGGCACAGAAATGACTTTAAACACACTTATTTTAGTTGAAAAAGTAATAATTCACATCCAACCGTCATTTAAAGTCAAAAGATGAAATGTTAAAATTTCATCAATATTGACCATTTTTTCAACGTTCGACTGGTCCGGGGTCATCGTTTTTCATCAGAAAATTGATTTTTTGGACTCTACCAAAAATGATTCAAAATGTCATTTGGATCGGGCCTCATGTTGAATAACCACTTTTTAAACTCTCACAGTGACCAAAATTGCCATTTTTACAGAGTTTTGCTTACTCAAAATCTTAAATTTTGACCAATTTCAGGCACAGAAATGACTTTAAACACACTTATTTTAGTTGAAAAAGTAATAATTCACATCCAACCGTCATTTAAAGTCAAAAGATTAAATGTTAAAATTTCATCAATATTGACCATTTTTTCAACGTTCGACTGGTCCGGGGTCATCGTTTTTCATCAGAAAATGGATTTTTTGGACTCTACCAAAAAAGATTCAAAATGTTTTTTGGATCGGGTCTCATGTTGAATAACCACTTTTTAAACCCTCACAGTGACCAAAATTGCCATTTTTACAGAGTTTTGCTTACTCAAAATCTTCAATTTTGACCAATTTCAGGCACAGAAATGACTTTAAACACACTTATTTTAGTTGAAAAAGTAATAATTCACATCCAACCGTTATTTAAAGTCAAAAGATTAAATGTTAAAATTTCATCAATATTGACCATTTTTTCAACGTTCGACTGGTCCGGGGTCATCGTTTTTCATCAGAAAATTGATTTTTTGGACTCTACCAAAAATGATTCAAAATGTCATTTGGATCGGGCCTCATGTTGAATAACCACTTTTTAAACCCTCACAGTGACCAAAATTGCCATTTTTACAGAGTTTTGCTTACTCAAAATCTTCAATTTTGACCAATTTCAGGCACAGAAATGATTTTAAACACACTTATTTTAGTTGAAAAAGTAATAATTCACATCCAACCGTCATTTAAAGTCAAAAGATTAAATGTTAAAATTTCATCAATATTGACCATTTTTACAACGTTCGACTGGTCCGGGGTCATCGTTTTTCATCAGAAAATTGATTTTTTGGACTCTACCAAAAATGATTCAAAATGTCATTTGGATCGGGCCTCATGTTGAATAACCACTTTTTAAACCCTCACAGTGACCAAAATTGCCATTTTTACAGAGTTTTGCTTACTCAAAATCTTCAATTTTGACCAATTTCAGGCACAGAAATGACTTTAAACACACTTATTTTAGTTGAAAAAGTAATAATTCACATCCAACCGTCATTTAAAGTCAAAAGATTAAATGTTAAAATTTCATCAATATTGACCATTTTTTCAACGTTCGACTGGTGCGGGGTCATCGTTTTTCATCAGAAAATTGATTTTTTGGACTCTACCAAAAATGATTCAAAATGTCATTTGGATCGGGCCTCATGTTGAATAACCACTTTTTAAACCCTCACAGTGACCAAAATTGCCATTTTTACAGAGTTTTGCTTACTCAGAATCTTCAATTTTGACCAATTTCAGGCACAGAAATGACTTTAAACACACTTATTTTAGTTGAAAAAGTAATAATTCACATCCAACCGTCATTAAAAGTCAAAAGATTAAATGTTAAAATTTCATCAATATTGACCATTTTTTCAACGTTCGACTGGTCCGGGGTCATCGTTTTTAATCAGAAAATTGATTTTTTGGACTCTACCAAAAATGATTCAAAATGTCATTTGGATCGGGCCTCATGTTGAATAACCACTTTTTAAACCCTCACAGTGACCAAAATTGCCATTTTTACAGAGTTTATCCTACTCAGAATCTTCAATTTTGACCAATTTCAGGCACAGAAATGACTTTAAACACACTTATTTTAGTTGAAAAAGTAATAATTCACATCCAACCGTCATTTAAAGTCAAAAGATGAAATGTTAAAATTTCATCAATATTGACCATTTTTTCAACGTTCGACTGGTCCGGGGTCATCGTTTTTCATCAGAAAATTGATTTTTTGGACTCTACCAAAAATGATTCAAAATGTCATTTGGATCGGGCCTCATGTTGAATAACCACTTTTTAAACTCTCACAGTGACCAAAATTGCCATTTTTACAGAGTTTTGCTTACTCAAAATCTTAAATTTTGACCAATTTCAGGCACAGAAATGACTTTAAACACACTTATTTTAGTTGAAAAAGTAATAATTCACATCCAACCGTCATTTAAAGTCAAAAGATTAAATGTTAAAATTTCATCAATATTGACCATTTTTTCAACGTTCGACTGGTCCGGGGTCATCGTTTTTCATCAGAAAATTGATTTTTTGGACTCTACCAAAAATGATTCAAAATGTCATTTGGATCGGGCCTCATGTTGAATAACCACTTTTTAAACCCTCACAGTGACCAAAATTGCCATTTTTACAGAGTTTTGCTTACTCAAAATCTTCAATTTTGACAAATTTCAGGCACAGAAATGACTTTAAACACACTTATTTTAGTTGAAAAAGTAAGAATTCACATCCAACCGTCATTTAAAGTCAAAAGATTAAATGTTAAAATTTCATCAATATTGACCATTTTTTCAACGTTCGACTGGTCCGGGGTCATCGTTTTTCATCAGAAAATGGATTTTTTGGACTCTACCAAAAAAGATTCAAAATGTTTTTTGGATCGGGTCTCATGTTGAATAACCACTTTTTAAACCCTCACAGTGACCAAAATTGCCATTTTTACAGAGTTTTGCTTACTCAAAATCTTAAATTTTGACCAATTTCAGGCACAGAAATGACTTTAAACACACTTATTTTAGTTGAAAAAGTAATAATTCACATCCAACTGTCATTTAAAGTCAAAAGATTAAATGTAAAAATTTCATCAATATTGACCATTTTTTCAACGTTCGACTGGTCCGGGGTCATCGTTTTTCATCAGAAAATTGATTTTTTGGACTCTACCAAAAATGATTCAAAATGTCATTTGGATCGGGCCTCATGTTGAATAACCACTTTTTAAACCCTCACAGTGACCAAAATTGCCATTTTTACAGAGTTTTGCTTACTCAAAATCTTCAATTTTGACAAATTTCAGGCACAGAAATGACTTTAAACACACTTATTTTAGTTGAAAAAGTAAGAATTCACATCCAACCGTCATTTAAAGTCAAAAGATTAAATGTTAAAATTTCATCAATATTGACCTTTTTTTCAACGTTCGACTGGTCCGGGGTCATCGTTTTTCATCAGAAAATGGATTTTTTGGACTCTACCAAAAAAGATTCAAAATGTTTTTTGGATCGGGTCTCATGTTGAATAACCACTTTTTAAACCCTCACAGTGACCAAAATTGCCATTTTTACAGAGTTTTGCTTACTCAAAATCTTCAATTTTGACCAATTTCAGGCACAGAAATGACTTTAAACACACTTATTTTAGTTGAAAAAGTAATAATTCACATCCAACCGTCATTTAAAGTCAAAAGATTAAATGTTAAAATTTCATCAATATTGACCATTTTTTCAACGTTCGACTGGTGCGGGGTCATCGTTTTTCATCAGAAAATTGATTTTTTGGACTCTACCAAAAATGATTCAAAATGTCATTTGGATCGGGCCTCATGTTGAATAACCACTTTTTAAACCCTCACAGTGACCAAAATTGCCATTTTTACAGAGTTTTGCTTACTCAGAATCTTCAATTTTGATCAATTTCAGGCACAGAAATGACTTTAAACACACTTATTTTAGTTGAAAAAGTAATAATTCACATCCAACCGTCATTTGAAGTCAAAAGATTAAATGTTAAAATTTCATCAATATTGACCATTTTTTCAACGTTCGACTGGTCCGGGGTCATCGTTTTTCATCAGAAAATTGATTTTTTGGACTCTACCAAAAATGATTCAAAATGTCATTTGGATCGGGCCTCATGTTGAATAACCACTTTTTAAACCCTCACAGTGACCAAAATTGCCATTTTTACAGAGTTTATCCTACTCAGAATCTTCAATTTTGACCAATTTCAGGCACAGAAATGACTTTAAACACACTTATTTTAGTTGAAAAAGTAATAATTCACATCCAACCGTCATTTAAAGTCAAAAGATGAAATGTTAAAATTTCATCAATATTGACCATTTTTTCAACGTTCGACTGGTCCGGGGTCATCGTTTTTCATCAGAAAATTGATTTTTTGGACTCTACCAAAAATGATTCAAAATGTCATTTGGATCGGGCCTCATGTTGAATAACCACTTTTTAAACTCTCACAGTGACCAAAATTGCCATTTTTACAGAGTTTTGCTTACTCAAAATCTTCAATTTTGACCAATTTCAGGCACAGAAATGACTTTAAACACACTTATTTTAGTTGAAAAAGTAATAATTCACATCCAACCGTCATTTAAAGTCAAAAGATGAAATGTTAAAATTTCATCAATATTGACCATTTTTTCAACGTTCGACTGGTCCGGGGTCATCGTTTTTCATCAGAAAATTGATTTTTTGGACTCTACCAAAAATGATTCAAAATGTCATTTGGATCGGGCCTCATGTTGAATAACCACTTTTTAAACTCTCACAGTGACCAAAATTGCCATTTTTACAGAGTTTTGCTTACTCAAAATCTTAAATTTTGACCAATTTCAGGCACAGAAATGACTTTAAACACACTTATTTTAGTTGAAAAAGTAATAATTCACATCCAACCGTCATTTAAAGTCAAAAGATTAAATGTTAAAATTTCATCAATATTGACCATTTTTTCAACGTTCGACTGGTCCGGGGTCATCGTTTTTCATCAGAAAATTGATTTTTTGGACTCTACCAAAAATGATTCAAAATGTCATTTGGATCGGGCCTCATGTTGAATAACCACTTTTTAAACCCTCACAGTGACCAAAATTGCCATTTTTACAGAGTTTTGCTTACTCAAAATCTTCAATTTTGACAAATTTCAGGCACAGAAATGACTTTAAACACACTTATTTTAGTTGAAAAAGTAAGAATTCACATCCAACCGTCATTTAAAGTCAAAAGATTAAATGTTAAAATTTCATCAATATTGACCATTTTTTTCAACGTTCGACTGGTCCGGGGTCATCGTTTTTCATCAGAAAATGGATTTTTTGGACTCTACCAAAAAAGATTCAAAATGTTTTTTGGATCGGGTCTCATGTTGAATAACCCCTTTTTAAACCCTCACAGTGACCAAAATTGCCATTTTTACAGAGTTTTGCTTACTCAAAATCTTCAATTTTGACCAATTTCAGGCACAGAAATGACTTTAAACACACTTATTTTAGTTGAAAAAGTAATAATTCACATCCAACCGTTATTTAAAGTCAAAAGATTAAATGTTAAAATTTCATCAATATTGACCATTTTTTCAACGTTCGACTGGTCCGGGGTCATCGTTTTTCATCAGAAAATTGATTTTTTGGACTCTACCAAAAATGATTCAAAATGTCATTTGGATCGGGCCTCATGTTGAATAACCACTTTTTAAACCCTCACAGTGACCAAAATTGCCATTTTTACAGAGTTTTGCTTACTCAAAATCTTCAATTTTGACCAATTTCAGGCACAGAAATGACTTTAAACACACTTATTTTAGTTGAAAAAGTAATAATTCACATCCAACCGTCATTTAAAGTCAAAAGATTAAATGTTAAAATTTCATCAATATTGACCATTTTTTCAACGTTCGACTGGTCCGGGGTCATCGTTTTTCATCAGAAAATTGATTTTTTGGACTCTACCAAAAATGATTCAAAATGTCATTTGGATCGGGCCTCATGTTGAATAACCACTTTTTAAACCCTCACAGTGACCAAAATTGCCATTTTTACAGAGTTTTGCTTACTCAAAATCTTAAATTTTGACCAATTTCAGGCACAGAAATGACTTTAAACACACTTATTTTAGTTGAAAAAGTAATAATTCACATCCAACCGTCATTTAAAGTCAAAAGATTAAATGTAAAAATTTCATCAATATTGACCAGTTTTTTCAACGTTCGACTGGTCCGGGGTCATCGTTTTTCATCAGAAAATTGATTTTTTGGACTCTACCAAAAATGATTCAAAATGTCATTTGGATCGGGCCTCATGTTGAATAACCACTTTTTAAACCCTCACAGTGACCAAAATTGCCATTTTTACAGAGTTTTGCTTACTCAAAATCTTCAATTTTGACAAATTTCAGGCACAGAAATGACTTTAAACACACTTATTTTAGTTGAAAAAGTAAGAATTCACATCCAACCGTCATTTAAAGTCAAAAGATTAAATGTTAAAATTTCATCAATATTGACCATTTTTTCAACGTTCGACTGGTCCGGGGTCATCGTTTTTCATCAGAAAATGGATTTTTTGGACTCTACCAAAAAAGATTCAAAATGTTTTTTGGATCGGGTCTCATGTTGAATAACCACTTTTTAAACCCTCACAGTGACCAAAATTGCCATTTTTACAGAGTTTTGCTTACTCAAAATCTTCAATTTTGACCAATTTCAGGCACAGAAATGACTTTAAACACACTCATTTTAGTTGAAAAAGTAATAATTCACATCCAACCGTTATTTAAAGTCAAAAGATTAAATGTTAAAATTTCATCAATATTGACCATTTTTTCAACGTTCGACTGGTCCGGGGTCATCGTTTTTCATCAGAAAATTGATTTTTTGGACTCTACCAAAAATGATTCAAAATGTCATTTGGATCGGGCCTCATGTTGAATAACCACTTTTTAAACCCTCACAGTGACCAAAATTGCCATTTTTACAGAGTTTTGCTTACTCAAAATCTTCAATTTTGACCAATTTCAGGCACAGAAATGACTTTAAACACACTTATTTTAGTTGAAAAAGTAATAATTCACATCCAACCGTCATTTAAAGTCAAAAGATTAAATGTTAAAATTTCATCAATATTGACCATTTTTTCAACGTTCGACTGGTCCGGGGTCATCGTTTTTCATCAGAAAATTGATTTTTTGGACTCTACCAAAAATGATTCAAAATGTCATTTGGATCGGGCCTCATGTTGAATAACCACTATTTAAACCCTCACAGTGACCAAAATTGCCATTTTTACAGAGTTTTGCTTACTCAGAATCTTCAATTTTGACCAATTTCAGGCACAGAAATGACTTTAAACACACTTATTTTAGTTGAAAAAGTAATAATTCACATCCAACCGTCATTTAAAGTCAAAAGATTAAATGTTAAAATTTCATCAATATTGACCATTTTTTCAACGTTCGACTGGTCCGGGGTCATCGTTTTTCATCAGAAAATTGATTTTTTGGACTCTACCAAAAATGATTCAAAATGTCATTTGGATCGGGCCTCATGTTAATTAACCACTTTTTAAACCCTCACAGTGACCAAAATTGCCATTTTTACAGAGTTTATCTTACTCAGAATCTTCAATTTTGACCAATTTCAGGCACAGAAATGACTTTAAACACACTTATTTTAGTTGAAAAAGTAATAATTCACATCCAACCGTCATTTAAAGTCAAAAGATGAAATGTTAAAATTTCATCAATATTGACCATTTTTTCAACGTTCGACTGGTCCGGGGTCATCGTTTTTCATCAGAAAATTGATTTTTTGGACTCTACCAAAAATGATTCAAAATGTCATTTGGATCGGGCCTCATGTTGAATAACCACTATTTAAACCCTCACAGTGACCAAAATTGCCATTTTTACAGAGTTTTGCTTACTCAGAATCTTCAATTTTGACCAATTTCAGGCACAGAAATGACTTTAAACACACTTATTTTAGTTGAAAAAGTAATAATTCACATCCAACCGTCATTTAAAGTCAAAAGATTAAATGTTAAAATTTCATCAATATTGACCATTTTTTCAACGTTCGACTGGTCCGGGGTCATCGTTTTTCATCAGAAAATTGATTTTTTGGACTCTACCAAAAATGATTCAAAATGTCATTTGGATCGGGCCTCATGTTGAATAACCACTTTTTAAACCCTCACAGTGACCAAAATTGCCATTTTTACAGAGTTTATCTTACTCAGAATCTTCAATTTTGACCAATTTCAGGCACAGAAATGACTTTAAACACACTTATTTTAGTTGAAAAAGTAATAATTCACATCCAACCGTCATTTAAAGTCAAAAGATGAAATGTTAAAATTTCATCAATATTGACCATTTTTACAACGTTCGACTGGTCCGGGGTCATCGTTTTTCATCAGAAAATGGATTTTTTGGACTCTACCAAAAATGATTCAAAATGTCATTTGGATCGGGCCTCATGTTGAATAACCACTTTTTAAACTCTCACAGTGACCAAAATTGCCATTTTTACAGAGTTTTGCTTACTCAAAATCTTAAATTTTGACCAATTTCAGGCACAGAAATGACTTTAAACACACTTATTTTAGTTGAAAAAGTAATAATTCACATCCAACCGTCATTTAAAGTCAAAAGATTAAATGTTAAAATTTCATCAATATTGACCATTTTTTCAACGTTCGACTGGTCCGGGGTCATCGTTTTTCATCAGAAAATTGATTTTTTGGACTCTACCAAAAATGATTCAAAATGTCATTTGGATCGGGCCTCATGTTGAATAACCACTTTTTAAACCCTCACAGTGACCAAAATTGCCATTTTTACAGAGTTTTGCTTACTCAAAATCTTAAATTTTGACCAATTCCAGGCACAGAAATGACTTTAAACACACTTATTTTAGTTGAAAAAGTAATAATTCACATCCAACTGTCATTTAAAGTCAAAAGATTAAATGTAAAAATTTCATCAATATTGACCATTTTTTCAACGTTCGACTGGTCCGGGGTCATCTTTTTCATCAGAAAATTGATTTTTTGGACTCTACCAAAAATGATTCAAAATGTCATTTGGATCGGGCCTCATGTTGAATAACCACTTTTTAAACCCTCACAGTGACCAAAATTGCCATTTTTACAGAGTTTTGCTTACTCAAAATCTTCAATTTTGACAAATTTCAGGCACAGAAATGACTTTAAACACACTTATTTTAGTTGAAAAAGTAATAATTCACATCCAACCGTCATTTAAAGTCAAAAGATTAAATGTTAAAATTTCATCAATATTGACCATTTTTTCAACGTTCGACTGGTCCGGGGTCATCGTTTTTCATCAGAAAATGGATTTTTGGGGCTCTACCAAAAAAGATTCAAAATGTTTTTTGGATCGGGTCTCATGTTGAATAACCACTTTTTAAACCCTCACAGTGACCAAAATTGCCATTTTTACAGAGTTTTGCTTACTCAAAATCTTAAATTTTGACCAATTTCAGGCACAGAAATGACTTTAAACACACTTATTTTAGTTGAAAAAGTAATAATTCACATCCAACCGTCATTTAAAGTCAAAAGATTAAATGTTAAAATTTCATCAATATTGACCATTTTTACAACGTTCGACTGGTCCGGGGTCATCGTTTTTCATCAGAAAATTGATTTTTTGGACTCTACCAAAAATGATTCAAAATGTCATTTGGATCGGGCCTCATGTTGAATAACCACTTTTTAAACCCTCACAGTGACCAAAATTGCCATTTTTACAGAGTTTTGCTTACTCAAAATCTTCAATTTTGACCAATTTCAGGCACAGAAATGACTTTAAACACACTTATTTTAGTTGAAAAAGTAATAATTCACATCCAACCGTCATTTAAAGTCAAAAGATTAAATGTTAAAATTTCATCAATATTGACCATTTTTTCAACGTTCGACTGGTGCGGGGTCATCGTTTTTCATCAGAAAATTGATTTTTTGGACTCTACCAAAAATGATTCAAAATGTCATTTGGATCGGGCCTCATGTTGAATAACCACTTTTTAAACCCTCACAGTGACCAAAATTGCCATTTTTACAGAGTTTCGCTTACTCAGAATCTTCAATTTTGACCAATTTCAGGCACAGAAATGACTTTAAACACACTTATTTTAGTTGAAAAAGTAATAATTCACATCCAACCGTCATTAAAAGTCAAAAGATTAAATGTTAAAATTTCATCAATATTGACCATTTTTTCAACGTTCGACTGGTCCGGGGTCATCGTTTTTCATCAGAAAATTGATTTTTTGGACTCTACCAAAAATGATTCAAAATGTCATTTGGATCGGGCCTCATGTTGAATAACCACTTTTTAAACTCTCACAGTGACCAAAATTGCCATTTTTACAGAGTTTTGCTTACTCAAAATCTTAAATTTTGACCAATTTCAGGCACAGAAATGACTTTAAACACACTTATTTTAGTTGAAAAAGTAATAATTCACATCCAACCGTCATTTAAAGTCAAAAGATTAAATGTTAAAATTTCATCAATATTGACCATTTTTTCAACGTTCGACTGGTCCGGGGTCATCGTTTTTCATCAGAAAATTGATTTTTTGGACTCTACCAAAAATGATTCAAAATGTCATTTGGATCGGGCCTCATGTTGAATAACCACTTTTTAAACCCTCACAGTGACCAAAATTGCCATTTTTACAGAGTTTTGCTTACTCAAAATCTTCAATTTTGACAAATTTCAGGCACAGAAATGACTTTAAACACACTTATTTTAGTTGAAAAAGTAAGAATTCACATCCAACCGTCATTTAAAGTCAAAAGATTAAATGTTAAAATTTCATCAATATTGACCATTTTTTCAACGTTCGACTGGTCCGGGGTCATCGTTTTTCATCAGAAAATGGATTTTTTGGACTCTACCAAAAAAGATTCAAAATGTTTTTTGGATCGGGTCTCATGTTGAATAACCACTTTTTAAACCCTCACAGTGACCAAAATTGCCATTTTTACAGAGTTTTGCTTACTCAAAATCTTCAATTTTGACCAATTTCAGGCACAGAAATGACTTTAAACACACTTATTTTAGTTGAAAAAGTAATAATTCACATCCAACCGTCATTTAAAGTCAAAAGATTAAATGTTAAAATTTCATCAATATTGACCATTTTTTCAACGTTCGACTGGTCCGGGGTCATCGTTTTTCATCAGAAAATTGATTTTTTGGACTCTACCAAAAATGATTCAAAATGTCATTTGGATCGGGCCTCATGTTGAATAACCACTTTTTAAACCCTCACAGTGACCAAAATTGCCATTTTTACAGAGTTTTGCTTACTCAAAATCTTAAATTTTGACCAATTTCAGGCACAGAAATGACTTTAAACACACTTATTTTAGTTGAAAAAGTAATAATTCACATCCAACCGTCATTTAAAGTCAAAAGATTAAATGTAAAAATTTCATCAATATTGACCACTTTTTCAACGTTCGACTGGTCCGGGGTCATCGTTTTTCATCAGAAAATGGATTTTTTGGACTCTACCAAAAAAGATTCAAAATGTTTTTTGGATCGGGTCTCATGTTGAATAACCACTTTTTAAACCCTCACAGTGACCAAAATTGCCATTTTTACAGAGTTTTGCTTACTCAAAATCTTCAATTTTGACCAATTTCAGGCACAGAAATGACTTTAAACACACTTATTTTAGTTGAAAAAGTAATAATTCACATCCAACCGTCATTTAAAGTCAAAAGATTAAATGTTAAAATTTCATCAATATTGACCATTTTTTCAACGTTCGACTGGTCCGGGGTCATCGTTTTTCATCAGAAAATTGATTTTTTGGACTCTACCAAAAATGATTCAAAATGTCATTTGGATCGGGCCTCATGTTGAATAACCACTTTTTAAACCCTCACAGTGACCAAAATTGCCATTTTTACAGAGTTTTGCTTACTCAAAATCTTCAATTTTGACAAATTTCAGGCACAGAAATGACTTTAAACACACTTATTTTAGTTGAAAAAGTAAGAATTCACATCCAACCTTCATTTAAAGTCAAAAGATTAAATGTTAAAATTTCATCAATATTGACCATTTTTTCAACGTTCGACTGGTCCGGGGTCATCGTTTTTCATCAGAAAATTGATTTTTTGGACTCTACCAAAAATGATTCAAAATGTCATTTGGATCGGGCCTCATGTTGAATAACCACTTTTTAAACTCTCACAGTGACCAAAATTGCCATTTTTACAGAGTTTTGCTTACTCAAAATCTTAAATTTTGACCAATTTCAGGCACAGAAATGACTTTAAACACACTTATTTTAGTTGAAAAAGTAATAATTCACATCCAACCGTCATTTAAAGTCAAAAGATTAAATGTTAAAATTTCATCAATATTGACCATTTTTTCAACGTTCGACTGGTCCGGGGTCATCGTTTTTCATCAGAAAATTGATTTTTTTGGACTCTACCAAAAATGATTCAAAATGTCATTTGGATCGGGCCTCATGTTGAATAACCACTTTTTAAACCCTCACAGTGACCAAAATTGCCATTTTTACAGAGTTTTGCTTACTCAAAATCTTCAATTTTGACAAATTTCAGGCACAGAAATGACTTTAAACACACTTATTTTAGTTGAAAAAGTAAGAATTCACATCCAACCGTCATTTAAAGTCAAAAGATTAAATGTTAAAATTTCATCAATATTGACAATTTTTTCAACGTTCGACTGGTCCGGGGTCATCGTTTTTCATCAGAAAATGGATTTTTTGGACTCTACCAAAAAAGATTCAAAATGTTTTTTGGATCGGGTCTCATGTTGAATAACCACTTTTTAAACCCTCACAGTGACCAAAATTGCCATTTTTACAGAGTTTTGCTTACTCAAAATCTTCAATTTTGACCAATTTCAGGCACAGAAATGACTTTAAACACACTTATTTTAGTTGAAAAAGTAATAATTCACATCCAACCGTTATTTAAAGTCAAAAGATTAAATGTTAAAATTTCATCAATATTGACCATTTTTTCAACGTTCGACTGGTCCGGGGTCCTCGTTTTTCATCAGAAAATTGATTTTTTGGACTCTACCAAAAATGATTCAAAATGTCATTTGGATCGGGCCTCATGTTGAATAACCACTTTTTAAACCCTCACAGTGACCAAAATTGCCATTTTTACAGAGTTTTGCTTACTCAAAATCTTAAATTTTGACCAATTTCAGGCACAGAAATGACTTTAAACACACTTATTTTAGTTGAAAAAGTAATAATTCACATCCAACCGTCATTTAAAGTCAAAAGATTAAATGTTAAAATGTCATCAATATTGACCATTTTTACAACGTTCGACTGGTCCGGGGTCATCGTTTTTCATCAGAAAATTGATTTTTTGGACTCTACCAAAAATGATTCAAAATGTCATTTGGATCGGGCCTCATGTTGAATAACCACTTTTTAAACCCTCACAGTGACCAAAATTGCCATTTTTACAGAGTTTTGCTTACTCAAAATCTTCAATTTTGACCAATTTCAGGCACAGAAACGACTTTAAACACACTTATTTTAGTTGAAAAAGTAATAATTCACATCCAACCGTCATTTAAAGTCAAAAGATTAAATGTTAAAATTTCATCAATATTGACCATTTTTTCAACGTTCGACTGGTCCGGGGTCATCGTTTTTCATCAGAAAATTGATTTTTTGGACTCTACCAAAAATGATTCAAAATGTCATTTGGATCGGGCCTCATGTTGAATAACCACTTTTTAAACCCTCACAGTGACCAAAATTACCATTTTTACAGAGTTTTGCTTACTCAAAATCTTAAATTTTGACCAATTTCAGGCACAGAAATGACTTTAAACACACTTATTTTAGTTGAAAAAGTAATAATTCACATCCAACCGTCATTTAAAGTCAAAAGATTAAATGTAAAAATTTCATCAATATTGACCATTTTTTCAACGTTCGACTGGTCCGGGGTCATCGTTTTTAATCAGAAAATTGATTTTTTGGACTCTACCAAAAATGATTCAAAATGTCATTTGGATCGGGCCTCATGTTGAATAACCACTTTTTAAACCCTCACAGTGACCAAAATTGCCATTTTTACAGAGTTTTGCTTACTCAAAATCTTCAATTTTGACAAATTTCAGGCACAGAAATGACTTTAAACACACTTATTTTAGTTGAAAAAGTAAGAATTCACATCCAACCGTCATTTAAAGTCAAAAGATTAAATGTTAAAATTTCATCAATATTGACCATTTTTTCAACGTTCGACTGGTCCGGGATCATCGTTTTTCATCAGAAAATGGATTTTTTGGACTCTACCAAAAAAGATTCAAAATGTTTTTTGGATCGGGTCTCATGTTGAATAACCACTTTTTAAACCCTCACAGTGACCAAAATTGCCATTTTTACAGAGTTTTTACTCAAAATCTTCAATTTTGACCAATTTCAGGCACAGAAATGACTTTAAACACACTTATTTTAGTTGAAAAAGTAATAATTCACATCCAACCGTTATTTAAAGTCAAAAGATTAAATGTTAAAATTTCATCAATATTGACCATTTTTTCAACGTTCGACTGGTCATCGTTTTTCATCAGAAAATTGATTTTTTGGACTCTACCAAAAATGATTCAAAATGTCATTTGGATCGGGCCTCATGTTGAATAACCACTTTTTAAACCCTCACATTGACCAAAATTGCCATTTTTACAGAGTTTTGCTTACTCAGAATCTTCAATTTTGACCAATTTCAGGCACAGAAATGACTTTAAACACACTTATTTTAGTTGAAAAAGTAATAATTCACATCCAACCGTCATTTAAAGTCAAAAGATTAAATGTTAAAATTTCATCAATATTGACCATTTTTTCAACGTTCGACTGGTCCGGGGTCATCGTTTTTCATCAGAAAATTGATTTTTTGGACTCTACCAAAAAAGATTCAAAATGTTTTTTGGATCGGGTCTCATGTTGAATAACCACTTTTTAAACCCTCACAGTGACCAAAATTGCCATTTTTACAGAGTTTTGCTTACTCAAAATCTTCAATTTTGACCAATTTCAGGCACAGAAATGACTTTAAACACACTTATTTTAGTTGAAAAAGTAATAATTCACATCCAACCGTCATTTAAAGTCAAAAGATTAAATGTTAAAATTTCATCAATATTGACCATTTTTTCAACGTTCGACTGGTCCGGGGTCATCGTTTTTCATCAGAAAATTGATTTTTTTGGACTCTACCAAAAAGGTTTCAAAATGTCATTTGGATCGGGCCTCATGTTGAATAACCACTTTTTAAACCCTCACAGTGACCAAAATTGCCATTTTTACAGAGTTTTGCTTACTCAAAATCTTTAATTTTGACCAATTTCAGGCACAGAAATGACTTTAAACACACTTATTTTAGTTGAAAAAGTAATAATTCACATCCAACCGTCATTTAAAGTCAAAAGATTAAATGTTAAAATTTCATCAATATTGACCATTTTTTCAACGTTCGACTGGTCCGGGGTCATCGTTTTTCATCAGAAAATTGATTTTTTGGACTCTACCAAAAATGATTCAAAATGTCATTTGGATCGGGCCTCATGTTGAATAACCACTTTTTAAACCCTCACAGTGACCAAAATTGCCATTTTTACAGAGTTTTGCTTACTCAAAATCTTCAATTTTGACCAATTTCAGGCACAGAAATGACTTTAAACACACTTATTTTAGTTGAAAAAGTAATAATTCACATCCAACCGTCATTTAAAGTCAAAAGATTAAATGTTAAAATTTCATCAATATTGACCATTTTTTCAACGTTCGACTGGTCCGGGGTCATCGTTTTTCATCAGAAAATTGATTTTTTGGACTCTACCAAAAATGATTCAAAATGTCATTTGGATCGGGCCTCATGTTGAATAACCACTTTTTAAACCCTCACTGTGACCAAAATTGCCATTTTTACAGAGTTTTGCTTACTCAAAATCTTAAATTTTGACCAATTTCAGGCACAGAAATGACTTTAAACACACTTATTTTAGTTGAAAAAGTAATAATTCACATCCAACCGTCATTTAAAGTCAAAAGATTAAATGTTAAAATTTCATCAATATTGACCATTTTTTCAACGTTCGACTGGTCCGGGGCCATCGTTTTTCATCAGAAAATTGATTTTTTTGGACTCTACCAAAAATGTTTCAAAATGTCATTTGGATCGGGCCTCATGTTGAATAACCACTTTTTAAACCCTCACAGTGACCAAAATTGCCATTTTTACAGAGTTTTGCTTACTCAAAATCTTCAATTTTGACCAATTTCAGGCACAGAAATGACTTTAAACACACTTATTTTAGTTGAAAAAGTAATAATTCACATCCAACCGTCATTTAAAGTCAAAAGATTAAATGTTAAAATTTCATCTATATTGACCATTTTTTTCAACGTTCGACTGGTCCGGGGTCATCGTTTTTCATCAGAAAATTGATTTTTTGGACTCTACCAAAAATGATTCAAAATGTCATTTGGATCGGGCCTCATGTTGAATAACCACTTTTTAAACCCTCACAGTGACCAAAATTGCCGTTTTTACAGAGTTTTGCTTACTCAAAATCTTACATTTTGACCAATTTCAGGCACAGAAATGACTTTAAACACACTTATTTTAGTTGAAAAAGTAATAATTCACATCCAACCGTCATTTAAAGTCAAAAGATTAAATGTTAAAATTTCATCAATATTGACCATTTTTTCAACGTTCGACTGGTCCGGGGTCATCGTTTTTCATCAGAAAATTGATTTTTTGGACTCTACCAAAAATGATTCAAAATGTCATTTGGATCGGGCCTCATGTTGAATAACCACTTTTTAAACCCTCACAGTGACCAAAATTGCCATTTTTACAGAGTTTTGCTTACTCAAAATCTTACATTTTGACCAATTTCAGGCACAGAAATGACTTTAAACACACTTATTTTAGTTGAAAAAGTAATAATTCACATCCAACCGTCATTTAAAGTCAAAAGATTAAATGTTAAAATTTCATCAATATTGACCATTTTTTCAACGTTCGACTGGTCCGGGGTCATCGTTTTTCATCAGAAAATGGATTTTTTGGACTCTACCAAAAAAGATTCAAAATGTTTTTTGGATCGGGTCTCATGTTGAATAACCACTTTTTAAACCCTCACAGTGACCAAAATTGCCATTTTTACAGAGTTTTGCTTACTCAAAATCTTCAATTTTGACCAATTTCAGGCACAGAAATGACTTTAAACACACTTATTTTAGTTGAAAAAGTAATAATTCACATCCAACCGTTATTTAAAGTCAAAAGATTAAATGTTAAAATTTCATCAATATTGACCATTTTTTCAACGGTCGACTGGTCCGGGGTCATCGTTTTTCATCAGAAAATTGATTTTTTGGACTCTACCAAAAATGATTCAAAATGTCATTTGGATCGGGCCTCATGTTGAATAACCACTTTTTAAACCCTCACAGTGACCAAAATTGCCATTTTTACAGAGTTTTGCTTACTCAAAATCTTAAATTTTGACCAATTTCAGGCACAGAAATGACTTTAAACACACTCATTTTAGTTGAAAAAGTAATAATTCACATCCAACCGTCATTTAAAGTCAAAAGATTAAATGTTAAAATTTCATCAATATTGACCATTTTTTCAACGTTCGACTGGTCCGGGGTCATCGTTTTTCATCAGAAAATTGATTTTTTTGGACTCTACCAAAAATGATTCAAAATGTCATTTGGATCGGGCCTCATGTTGAATAACCACTTTTTAAACCCTCACTGTGACCAAAATTGCCATTTTTACAGAGTTTTGCTTACTCAAAATCTTCAATTTTGACCAATTTCAGGCACAGAAATGACTTTAAACACACTTATTTTAGTTGAAAAAGTAATAATTCACATCCAACCGTCATTTAAAGTCAAAAGATTAAATGTTAAAATTTCATCTATATTGACCATTTTTTTCAACGTTCGACTGGTCCGGGGTCATCGTTTTTCATCAGAAAATGGATTTTTTGGACTCTACCAAAAAAGATTCAAAATGTCTTTTGGATCGGGTCTCATGTTGAATAACCACTTTTTAAACCCTCACAGTGACCAAAATTGCCATTTTTACAGAGTTTTGCTTACTCAAAATCTTCAATTTTGACCACTTTCAGGCACAGAAATGACTTTAAACACACTTATTTTAGTTGAAAAAGTAATAATTCACATCCAACTGTCATTTAAAGTCAAAAGATTAAATGTAAAATTTTATCAATATTGACCATTTTTTCAACGTTCGACTGGTCCGGGGTCATCGTTTTTCATCAGAAAATTGATTTTTTGGACTCTACCAAAAATGATTCAAAATGTCATTTGGATCGGGCCTCATGTTGAATAACCACTTTTTAAACCCTCACAGTGACCAAAATTGCCATTTTTACAGAGTTTTGCTTACTCAAAATCTTACATTTTGACCAATTTCAGGCACAGAAATGACTTTAAACACACTTATTTTAGTTGAAAAAGTAATAATTCACATCCAACCGTCATTTAAAGTCAAAAGATTAAATGTTAAAATTTCATCAATATTGACCATTTTTTCAACGTTCGACTGGTCCGGGGTCATCGTTTTTCATCAGAAAATGGATTTTTTGGACTCTACCAAAAAAGATTCAAAATGTTTTTTGGATCGGGTCTCATGTTGAATAACCACTTTTTAAACCCTCACAGTGACCAAAATTGCCATTTTTACAGAGTTTTGCTTACTCAAAATCTTCAATTTTGACCAATTTCAGGCACAGAAATGACTTTAAACACACTTATTTTAGTTGAAAAAGTAATAATTCACATCCAACCGTTATTTAAAGTCAAAAGATTAAATGTTAAAATTTCATCAATATTGACCATTTTTTCAACGGTCGACTGGTCCGGGGTCATCGTTTTTCATCAGAAAATTGATTTTTTGGACTCTACCAAAAATGATTCAAAATGTCATTTGGATCGGGCCTCATGTTGAATAACCACTTTTTAAACCCTCACAGTGACCAAAATTGCCATTTTTACAGAGTTTTGCTTACTCAAAATCTTAAATTTTGACCAATTTCAGGCACAGAAATGACTTTAAACACACTCATTTTAGTTGAAAAAGTAATAATTCACATCCAACCGTCATTTAAAGTCAAAAGATTAAATGTTAAAATTTCATCAATATTGACCATTTTTTCAACGTTCGACTGGTCCGGGGTCATCGTTTTTCATCAGAAAATTGATTTTTTTGGACTCTACCAAAAATGATTCAAAATGTCATTTGGATCGGGCCTCATGTTGAATAACCACTTTTTAAACCCTCACTGTGACCAAAATTGCCATTTTTACAGAGTTTTGCTTACTCAAAATCTTCAATTTTGACCAATTTCAGGCACAGAAATGACTTTAAACACACTTATTTTAGTTGAAAAAGTAATAATTCACATCCAACCGTCATTTAAAGTCAAAAGATTAAATGTTAAAATTTCATCTATATTGACCATTTTTTTCAACGTTCGACTGGTCCGGGGTCATCGTTTTTCATCAGAAAATGGATTTTTTGGACTCTACCAAAAAAGATTCAAAATGTCTTTTGGATCGGGTCTCATGTTGAATAACCACTTTTTAAACCCTCACAGTGACCAAAATTGCCATTTTTACAGAGTTTTGCTTACTCAAAATCTTCAATTTTGACCACTTTCAGGCACAGAAATGACTTTAAACACACTTATTTTAGTTGAAAAAGTAATAATTCACATCCAACTGTCATTTAAAGTCAAAAGATTAAATGTAAAATTTTATCAATATTGACCATTTTTTCAACGTTCGACTGGTCCGGGGTCATCGTTTTTCATCAGAAAATTGATTTTTTGGACTCTACCAAAAATGATTCAAAATGTCATTTGGATCGGGCCTCATGTTGAATAACCACTTTTTAAACCCTCACAGTGACCAAAATTGCCATTTTTACAGAGTTTTGCTTACTCAAAATCTTCAATTTTGACCACTTTCAGGCACAGAAATGACTTTAAACACACTTATTTTAGTTGAAAAAGTAATAATTCACATCCAACTGTCATTTAAAGTCAAAAGATTAAATGTAAAATTTTATCAATATTGACCATTTTTTCAACGTTCGACTGGTCCGGGGTCATCGTTTTTCATCAGAAAATTGATTTTTTGGACTCTACCAAAAATGATTCAAAATGTCATTTGGATCGGGCCTCATGTTGAATAACCACTTTTTAAACCCTCACAGTGACCAAAATTGCCATTTTTACAGAGTTTTGCTTACTCAAAATCTTACATTTTGACCAATTTCAGGCACAGAAATGACTTTAAACACACTTATTTTAGTTGAAAAAGTAATAATTCACATCCAACCGTCATTTAAAGTCAAAAGATTAAATGTTAAAATTTCATCAATATTGACCATTTTTTCAACGTTCGACTGGTCCGGGGTCATCGTTTTTCATCAGAAAATTGATTTTTTGGACTCTACCAAAAATGATTCAAAATGTCATTTGGATCGGGCCTCATGTTGAATAACCACTTTTTAAACCCTCACAGTGACCAAAATTGCCATTTTTACAGAGTTTTGCTTACTCAAAATCTTCAATTTTGACCAATTTCAGGCACAGAAATGACTTTAAACACACTTATTTTAGTTGAAAAAGTAATAATTCACATCCAACCGTCATTTAAAGTCAAAAGATTAAATGTTAAAATTTCATCAATATTGACCATTTTTTCAACGTTCGACTGGTCCGGGGTCATCGTTTTTCATCAGAAAATTGATTTTTTTGGACTCTACCAAAAATGTTTCAAAATGTCATTTGGATCGGGCCTCATGTTGAATAACCACTTTTTAAACCCTCACAGTGACCAAAATTGCCATTTTTACAGAGTTTTGCTTACTCAGAATCTTCAATTTTGACCAATTTCAGGCACAGAAATGACTTTAAACACACTTATTTTAGTTGAAAAAGTAATAATTCACATCCAACCGTCATTTAAAGTCAAAAGATTAAATGTTAAAATTTCATCAATATTGACCATTTTTTCAACGTTCGACTGGTCCGGGGGTCATCATTTTTCATCAGAAAATGGATTTTTTGGACTCTACCAAAAAAGATTCAAAATGTCTTTTGGATCGGGCCTCATGTTGAATAACCACTTTTTAAACCCTCACAGTGACCAAAATTGCCATTTTTACAGAGTTTTGCTTACTCAAAATCTTCAATTTTGACCAATTTCAGGCACAGAAATGACTTTAAACACACTTATTTTAGTTGAAAAAGTAATAATTCACATCCAACCGTCATTTAAAGTCAAAAGATTAAATGTTAAAATTTCATCAATATTGACCATTTTTTCAACGTTCGACTGGTCCGGGGTCATCGTTTTTCATCAGAAAATTGATTTTTCTGGACTCTACCAAAAATGATTCAAAATGTCATTTGGATCGGGCCTCATGTTGAATAACCACTTTTTAAACCCTCACAGTGACCAAAATTGCCATTTTTACAGAGTTTTGCTTACTCAGAATCTTCAATTTTGACCAATTTCAGGCACAGAAATGACTTTAAACACACTTATTTTAGTTGAAAAAGTAATAATTCACATCCAACCGTCATTTAAAGTCAAAAGATTAAATGTTAAAATTTCATCAATATTGACCATTTTTTCAACGTTCGACTGGTCCGGGGTCATCGTTTTTCATCAGAAAATTGATTTTTTTGGACTCTACCAAAAATGTTTCAAAATGTCATTTGGATCGGGCCTCATGTTGAATAACCACTTTTTAAACCCTCACAGTGACCAAAATTGCCATTTTTACAGAGTTTTGCTTACTCAAAATCTTCAATTTTGACCAATTTCAGGCACAGAAATGACTTTAAACACACTTATTTTAGTTGAAAAAGTAATAATTCACATCCAACCGTCATTTAAAGTCAAAAGATTAAATGTTAAAATTTCATCAATATTGACCATTTTTTCAACGTTCGACTGGTCCGGGGTCATCGTTTTTCATCAGAAAATTGATTTTTTGGACTCTACCAAAAATGATTCAAAATGTCATTTGGATCGGGCCTCATGTTGAATAACCACTTTTTAAACCCTCACATTGACCAAAATTGCCATTTTTACAGAGTTTTGCTTACTCAGAATCTTCAATTTTGACCAATTTCAGGCACAGAAATGACTTTAAACACACTTATTTTAGTTGAAAAAGTAATAATTCACATCCAACCGTCATTTAAAGTCAAAAGATTAAATGTTAAAATTTCATCAATATTGACCATTTTTTCAACGGTCGACTGGTCCGGGGTCATCGTTTTTCATCAGAAAATTGATTTTTTGGACTCTACCAAAAATGATTCAAAATGTCATTTGGATCGGGCCTCATGTTGAATAACCACTTTTTAAACCCTCACAGTGACCAAAATTGCCATTTTTACAGAGTTTTGCTTACTCAAAATCTTAAATTTTGACCAATTTCAGGCACAGAAATGACTTTAAACATACTCATTTTAGTTGAAAAAGTAATAATTCACATCCAACCGTCATTTAAAGTCAAAAGATTAAATGTTAACATTTCATCAATATTGACCATTTTTTCAACGTTCGACTGGTCCGGGGTCATCGTTTTTCATCAGAAAATTGATTTTTTTGGACTCTACCAAAAATGATTCACAATGTCATTTGGATCGGGCCTCATGTTGAATAACCACTTTTTAAACCCTCACAGTGACCAAAATTGCCATTTTTACAGAGTTTTGCTTACTCAAAATCTTCAATTTTGACCAATTTCAGGCACAGAAATGACTTTAAACACACTTATTTTAGTTGAAAAAGTAATAATTCACATCCAACCGTCATTTAAAGTCAAAAGATTAAATGTTAAAATTTCATCAATATTGACCATTTTTTCAACGTTCGACTGGTCCGGGGTCATCGTTTTTCATCAGAAAATGGATTTTTTGGACTCTACCAAAAAAGATTCAAAATGTTTTTTGGATCGGGTCTCATGTTGAATAACCACTTTTTAAACCCTCATAGTGACCAAAATTGCCATTTTTACAGAGTTTTGCTTACTCAGATTCTTCAATTTTGACCAATTTCAGGCACAGAAATGACTTTAAACACACTTATTTTAGTTGAAAAAGTAATAATTCACATCCAACCGTCATTTAAAGTCAAAAGATGAAATGTTAAAATTTCATCAATATTGACCATTTTTACAACGTTCGACTGGTCCGGGGTCATCGTTTTTCATCAGAAAATGGATTTTTTGGACTCTACCAAAAATGATTCAAAATGTCATTTGGATCGGGCCTCATGTTGAATAACCACTTTTTAAACTCTCACAGTGACCAAAATTGCCATTTTTACAGAGTTTTGCTTACTCAAAATCTTAAATTTTGACCAATTTCAGGCACAGAAATGACTTTAA
Organism: Lissotriton vulgaris; assembly: GCF_964263255.1. NCBI lineage: Eukaryota > Metazoa > Chordata > Amphibia > Caudata > Salamandridae > Lissotriton > Lissotriton vulgaris. The sequence continues at coordinate 170,542 of NW_028250690.1, forward strand.
ACACACTTATTTTAGTTGAAAAAGTAATAATTCACATCCAACCGTCATTTAAAGTCAAAAGATTAAATGTTAAAATGTCATCAATATTGACCATTTTTACAACGTTCGACTGGTCCGGGGTCATCGTTTTTCATCAGAAAATTGATTTTTTGGACTCTACCAAAAATGATTCAAAATGTCATTTGGATCGGGCCTCATGTTGAATAACCACTTTTTAAACCCTCACAGTGACCAAAATTGCCATTTTTACAGAGTTTATCTTACTCAGAATCTTCAATTTTGACCAATTTCAGGCACAGAAATGACTTTAAACACACTTATTTTAGTTGAAAAAGTAATAATTCACATCCAACCGTCATTTAAAGTCAAAAGATTAAATATTAAAATTTCATCAATATTGACCATTTTTTCAACGTTCGACTGGTCCGGGGTCATCGTTTTTCATCAGAAAATTGATTTTTTTGGACTCTACCAAAAATGTTTCAAAATGTCATTTGGATCGGGCCTCATGTTGAATAACCACTTTTTAAACCCTCACAGTGACCAAAATTGCCATTTTTACAGAGTTTTGCTTACTCAGAATCTTCAATTTTGACCAATTTCAGGCACAGAAATGACTTTAAACACACTTATTTTAGTTGAAAAAGTAATAATTCACATCCAACCGTCATTTAAAGTCAAAAGATTAAATGTTAAAATTTCATCAATATTGACCATTTTTTCAACGTTCGACTGGTCCGGGGGTCATCATTTTTCATCAGAAAATGGATTTTTTGGACTCTACCAAAAAAGATTCAAAATGTCTTTTGGATCGGGCCTCATGTTGAATAACCACTTTTTAAACCCTCACAGTGACCAAAATTGCCATTTTTACAGAGTTTTGCTTACTCAAAATCTTCAATTTTGACCAATTTCAGGCACAGAAATGACTTTAAACACACTTATTTTAGTTGAAAAAGTAATAATTCACATCCAACCGTCATTTAAAGTCAAAAGATTAAATGTTAAAATTTCATCAATATTGACCATTTTTTCAACGTTCGACTGGTCCGGGGTCATCGTTTTTCATCAGAAAATTGATTTTTCTGGACTCTACCAAAAATGATTCAAAATGTCATTTGGATCGGGCCTCATGTTGAATAACCACTTTTTAAACCCTCACAGTGACCAAAATTGCCATTTTTACAGAGTTTTGCTTACTCAGAATCTTCAATTTTGACCAATTTCAGGCACAGAAATGACTTTAAACACACTTATTTTAGTTGAAAAAGTAATAATTCACATCCAACCGTCATTTAAAGTCAAAAGATTAAATGTTAAAATTTCATCAATATTGACCATTTTTTCAACGTTCGACTGGTCCGGGGTCATCGTTTTTCATCAGAAAATTGATTTTTTTGGACTCTACCAAAAATGTTTCAAAATGTCATTTGGATCGGGCCTCATGTTGAATAACCACTTTTTAAACCCTCACAGTGACCAAAATTGCCATTTTTACAGAGTTTTGCTTACTCAAAATCTTCAATTTTGACCAATTTCAGGCACAGAAATGACTTTAAACACACTTATTTTAGTTGAAAAAGTAATAATTCACATCCAACCGTCATTTAAAGTCAAAAGATTAAATGTTAAAATTTCATCAATATTGACCATTTTTTCAACGTTCGACTGGTCCGGGGTCATCGTTTTTCATCAGAAAATTGATTTTTTGGACTCTACCAAAAATGATTCAAAATGTCATTTGGATCGGGCCTCATGTTGAATAACCACTTTTTAAACCCTCACATTGACCAAAATTGCCATTTTTACAGAGTTTTGCTTACTCAGAATCTTCAATTTTGACCAATTTCAGGCACAGAAATGACTTTAAACACACTTATTTTAGTTGAAAAAGTAATAATTCACATCCAACCGTCATTTAAAGTCAAAAGATTAAATGTTAAAATTTCATCAATATTGACCATTTTTTCAACGGTCGACTGGTCCGGGGTCATCGTTTTTCATCAGAAAATTGATTTTTTGGACTCTACCAAAAATGATTCAAAATGTCATTTGGATCGGGCCTCATGTTGAATAACCACTTTTTAAACCCTCACAGTGACCAAAATTGCCATTTTTACAGAGTTTTGCTTACTCAAAATCTTAAATTTTGACCAATTTCAGGCACAGAAATGACTTTAAACATACTCATTTTAGTTGAAAAAGTAATAATTCACATCCAACCGTCATTTAAAGTCAAAAGATTAAATGTTAACATTTCATCAATATTGACCATTTTTTCAACGTTCGACTGGTCCGGGGTCATCGTTTTTCATCAGAAAATTGATTTTTTTGGACTCTACCAAAAATGATTCACAATGTCATTTGGATCGGGCCTCATGTTGAATAACCACTTTTTAAACCCTCACAGTGACCAAAATTGCCATTTTTACAGAGTTTTGCTTACTCAAAATCTTCAATTTTGACCAATTTCAGGCACAGAAATGACTTTAAACACACTTATTTTAGTTGAAAAAGTAATAATTCACATCCAACCGTCATTTAAAGTCAAAAGATTAAATGTTAAAATTTCATCAATATTGACCATTTTTTCAACGTTCGACTGGTCCGGGGTCATCGTTTTTCATCAGAAAATGGATTTTTTGGACTCTACCAAAAAAGATTCAAAATGTTTTTTGGATCGGGTCTCATGTTGAATAACCACTTTTTAAACCCTCATAGTGACCAAAATTGCCATTTTTACAGAGTTTTGCTTACTCAGATTCTTCAATTTTGACCAATTTCAGGCACAGAAATGACTTTAAACACACTTATTTTAGTTGAAAAAGTAATAATTCACATCCAACCGTCATTTAAAGTCAAAAGATGAAATGTTAAAATTTCATCAATATTGACCATTTTTACAACGTTCGACTGGTCCGGGGTCATCGTTTTTCATCAGAAAATGGATTTTTTGGACTCTACCAAAAATGATTCAAAATGTCATTTGGATCGGGCCTCATGTTGAATAACCACTTTTTAAACTCTCACAGTGACCAAAATTGCCATTTTTACAGAGTTTTGCTTACTCAAAATCTTAAATTTTGACCAATTTCAGGCACAGAAATGACTTTAAACACACTTATTTTAGTTGAAAAAGTAATAATTCACATCCAACCGTCATTTAAAGTCAAAAGATTAAATGTTAAAATGTCATCAATATTGACCATTTTTACAACGTTCGACTGGTCCGGGGTCATCGTTTTTCATCAGAAAATTGATTTTTTGGACTCTACCAAAAATGATTCAAAATGTCATTTGGATCGGGCCTCATGTTGAATAACCACTTTTTAAACCCTCACAGTGACCAAAATTGCCATTTTTACAGAGTTTATCTTACTCAGAATCTTCAATTTTGACCAATTTCAGGCACAGAAATGACTTTAAACACACTTATTTTAGTTGAAAAAGTAATAATTCACATCCAACCGTCATTTAAAGTCAAAAGATTAAATGTTAAAATGTCATCAATATTGACCATTTTTACAACGTTCGACTGGTCCGGGGTCATCGTTTTTCATCAGAAAATTGATTTTTTTGACTCTACCAAAAATGACTCAAAATGTCATTTGGATCGGGCCTCATGTTGAATAACCACTTTTTAAACCCTCACAGTGACCAAAATTGCCATTTTTACAGAGTTTTGCTTACTCAAAATCTTCAATTTTGACCAATTTCAGGCACAGAAATGACTTTAAACACACTTATTTTAGTTGAAAAAGTAATAATTCACATCCAACCGTCATTTAAAGTCAAAAGATTAAATGTTAAAATTTCATCAATATTGACCATTTTTTCAACGTTCGACTGGTCCGGGGTCATCGTTTTTCATCAGAAAATTGATTTTTTGGACTCTACCAAAAATGATTCAAAATGTCATTTGGATCGGGCCTCATGTTGAATAACCACTATTTAAACCCTCACAGTGACCAAAATTGCCATTTTTACAGAGTTTTGCTTACTCAGAATCTTCAATTTTGACCAATTTCAGGCACAGAAATGACTTTAAACACACTTATTTTAGTTGAAAAAGTAATAATTCACATCCAACCGTCATTTAAAGTCAAAAGATTAAATGTTAAAATTTCATCAATATTGACCATTTTTTCAACGTTCGACTGGTCCGGGGTCATCGTTTTTCATCAGAAAATTGATTTTTTGGACTCTACCAAAAATGATTCAAAATGTCATTTGGATCGGGCCTCATGTTGAATAACCACTTTTTAAACCCTCACAGTGACCAAAATTGCCATTTTTACAGAGTTTATCTTACTCAGAATCTTCAATTTTGACCAATTTCAGGCACAGAAATGACTTTAAACACACTTATTTTAGTTGAAAAAGTAATAATTCACATCCAACCGTCATTTAAAGTCAAAAGATGAAATGTTAAAATTTCATCAATATTGACCATTTTTACAACGTTCGACTGGTCCGGGGTCATCGTTTTTCATCAGAAAATGGATTTTTTGGACTCTACCAAAAATGATTCAAAATGTCATTTGGATCGGGCCTCATGTTGAATAACCACTTTTTAAACTCTCACAGTGACCAAAATTGCCATTTTTACAGAGTTTTGCTTACTCAAAATCTTAAATTTTGACCAATTTCAGGCACAGAAATGACTTTAAACACACTTATTTTAGTTGAAAAAGTAATAATTCACATCCAACCGTCATTTAAAGTCAAAAGATTAAATGTTAAAATTTCATCAATATTGACCATTTTTTCAACGTTCGACTGGTCCGGGGTCATCGTTTTTCATCAGAAAATTGATTTTTTGGACTCTACCAAAAATGATTCAAAATGTCATTTGGATCGGGCCTCATGTTGAATAACCACTTTTTAAACCCTCACAGTGACCAAAATTGCCATTTTTACAGAGTTTTGCTTACTCAAAATCTTAAATTTTGACCAATTTCAGGCACAGAAATGACTTTAAACACACTTATTTTAGTTGAAAAAGTAATAATTCACATCCAACTGTCATTTAAAGTCAAAAGATTAAATGTAAAAATTTCATCAATATTGACCATTTTTTCAACGTTCGACTGGTCCGGGGTCATCTTTTTCATCAGAAAATTGATTTTTTGGACTCTACCAAAAATGATTCAAAATGTCATTTGGATCGGGCCTCATGTTGAATAACCACTTTTTAAACCCTCACAGTGACCAAAATTGCCATTTTTACAGAGTTTTGCTTACTCAAAATCTTCAATTTTGACAAATTTCAGGCACAGAAATGACTTTAAACACACTTATTTTAGTTGAAAAAGTAATAATTCACATCCAACCGTCATTTAAAGTCAAAAGATTAAATGTTAAAATTTCATCAATATTGACCATTTTTTCAACGTTCGACTGGTCCGGGGTCATCGTTTTTCATCAGAAAATGGATTTTTTGGACTCTACCAAAAAAGATTCAAAATGTTTTTTGGATCGGGTCTCATGTTGAATAACCACTTTTTAAACCCTCACAGTGACCAAAATTGCCATTTTTACAGAGTTTTGCTTACTCAAAATCTTAAATTTTGACCAATTTCAGGCACAGAAATGATTTTAAACACACTTATTTTAGTTGAAAAAGTAATAATTCACATCCAACCGTCATTTAAAGTCAAAAGATTAAATGTTAAAATTTCATCAATATTGACCATTTTTACAACGTTCGACTGGTCCGGGGTCATCGTTTTTCATCAGAAAATTGATTTTTTGGACTCTACCAAAAATGATTCAAAATGTCATTTGGATCGGGCCTCATGTTGAATAACCACTTTTTAAACCCTCACAGTGACCAAAATTGCCATTTTTACAGAGTTTTGCTTACTCAAAATCTTCAATTTTGACCAATTTCAGGCACAGAAATGACTTTAAACACACTTATTTTAGTTGAAAAAGTAATAATTCACATCCAACCGTCATTTAAAGTCAAAAGATTAAATGTTAAAATTTCATCAATATTGACCATTTTTTCAACGTTCGACTGGTGCGGGGTCATCGTTTTTCATCAGAAAATTGATTTTTTGGAGTCTACCAAAAATGATTCAAAATGTCATTTGGATCGGGCCTCATGTTGAATAACCACTTTTTAAACCCTCACAGTGACCAAAATTGCCATTTTTACAGAGTTTTGCTTACTCAGAATCTTCAATTTTGACCAATTTCAGGCACAGAAATGACTTTAAACACACTTATTTTAGTTGAAAAAGTAATAATTCACATCCAACCGTCATTAAAAGTCAAAAGATTAAATGTTAAAATTTCATCAATATTGACCATTTTTTCAACGTTCGACTGGTCCGGGGTCATCGTTTTTAATCAGAAAATTGATTTTTTGGACTCTACCAAAAATGATTCAAAATGTCATTTGGATCGGGCCTCATGTTGAATAACCACTTTTTAAACCCTCACAGTGACCAAAATTGCCATTTTTACAGAGTTTTGCTTACTCAGAATCTTCAATTTTGACCAATTTCAGGCACAGAAATGACTTTAAACACACTTATTTTAGTTGAAAAAGTAATAATTCACATCCAACCGTCATTTAAAGTCAAAAGATTAAATGTTAAAATTTCATCAATATTGACCATTTTTTCAACGTTCGACTGGTCCGGGGTCATCGTTTTTCATCAGAAAATTGATTTTTTGGACTCTACCAAAAATGATTCAAAATGTTATTTGGATCGGGCCTCATGTTGAATAACCACTTTTTAAACCCTCACAGTGACCAAAATTGCCATTTTTACAGAGTTTATCTTACTCAGAATCTTCAATTTTGACCAATTTCAGGCACAGAAATGACTTTAAACACACTTATTTTAGTTGAAAAAGTAATAATTCACATCCAACCGTCATTTAAAGTCAAAAGATGAAATGTTAAAATTTCATCAATATTGACCATTTTTACAACGTTCGACTGGTCCGGGGTCATCGTTTTTCATCAGAAAATGGATTTTTTGGACTCTACCAAAAATGATTCAAAATGTCATTTGGATCGGGCCTCATGTTGAATAACCACTTTTTAAACTCTCACAGTGACCAAAATTGGCATTTTTACAGAGTTTTGCTTACTCAAAATCTTAAATTTTGACCAATTTCAGGCACAGAAATGACTTTAAACACACTTATTTTAGTTGAAAAAGTAATAATTCACATCCAACCGTCATTTAAAGTCAAAAGATTAAATGTTAAAATTTCATCAATATTGACCATTTTTTCAACGTTCGACTGGTCCGGGGTCATCGTTTTTCATCAGAAAATTGATTTTTTGGACTCTACCAAAAATGATTCAAAATGTCATTTGGATCGGGCCTCATGTTGAATAACCACTTTTTAAACCCTCACAGTGACCAAAATTGCCATTTTTACAGAGTTTTGCTTACTCAAAATCTTAAATTTTGACCAATTTCAGGCACAGAAATGACTTTAAACACACTTATTTTAGTTGAAAAAGTAATAATTCACATCCAACTGTCATTTAAAGTCAAAAGATTAAATGTAAAAATTTCATCAATATTGACCATTTTTTCAACGTTCGACTGGTCCGGGGTCATCTTTTTCATCAGAAAATTGATTTTTTGGACTCTACCAAAAATGATTCAAAATGTCATTTGGATCGGGCCTCATGTTGAATAACCACTTTTTAAACCCTCACAGTGACCAAAATTGCCATTTTTACAGAGTTTTGCTTACTCAAAATCTTCAATTTTGACCAATTTCAGGCACAGAAATGACTTTAAACACACTTATTTTAGTTGAAAAAGTAATAATTCACATCCAACCGTCATTTAAAGTCAAAAGATTAAATGTTAAAATTTCATCAATATTGACCATTTTTTCAACGTTCGACTGGTGCGGGGTCATCGTTTTTCATCAGAAAATTGATTTTTTGGAGTCTACCAAAAATGATTCAAAATGTCATTTGGATCGGGCCTCATGTTGAATAACCACTTTTTAAACCCTCACAGTGACCAAAATTGCCATTTTTACAGAGTTTTGCTTACTCAGAATCTTCAATTTTGACCAATTTCAGGCACAGAAATGACTTTAAACACACTTATTTTAGTTGAAAAAGTAATAATTCACATCCAACCGTCATTAAAAGTCAAAAGATTAAATGTTAAAATTTCATCAATATTGACCATTTTTTCAACGTTCGACTGGTCCGGGGTCATCGTTTTTAATCAGAAAATTGATTTTTTGGACTCTACCAAAAATGATTCAAAATGTCATTTGGATCGGGCCTCATGTTGAATAACCACTTTTTAAACCCTCACAGTGACCAAAATTGCCATTTTTACTGAGTTTTGCTTACTCAAAATCTTAAATTTTGACCAATTTCAGGCACAGAAATGACTTTAAACACACTTATTTTAGTTGAAAAAGTAATAATTCACATCCAACTGTCATTTAAAGTCAAAAGATTAAATGTAAAAATTTCATCAATATTGACCATTTTTTCAACGTTCGACTGGTCCGGGGTCATCTTTTTCATCAGAAAATTGATTTTTTGGACTCTACCAAAAATGATTCAAAATGTCATTTGGATCGGGCCTCATGTTGAATAACCACTTTTTAAACCCTCACAGTGACCAAAATTGCCATTTTTACAGAGTTTTGCTTACTCAAAATCTTCAATTTTGACCAATTTCAGGCACAGAAATGACTTTAAACACACTTATTTTAGTTGAAAAAGTAATAATTCACATCCAACCGTCATTTAAAGTCAAAAGATTAAATGTTAAAATTTCATCAATATTGACCATTTTTTCAACGTTCGACTGGTGCGGGGTCATCGTTTTTCATCAGAAAATTGATTTTTTGGAGTCTACCAAAAATGATTCAAAATGTCATTTGGATCGGGCCTCATGTTGAATAACCACTTTTTAAACCCTCACAGTGACCAAAATTGCCATTTTTACAGAGTTTTGCTTACTCAGAATCTTCAATTTTGACCAATTTCAGGCACAGAAATGACTTTAAACACACTTATTTTAGTTGAAAAAGTAATAATTCACATCCAACCGTCATTAAAAGTCAAAAGATTAAATGTTAAAATTTCATCAATATTGACCATTTTTTCAACGTTCGACTGGTCCGGGGTCATCGTTTTTAATCAGAAAATTGATTTTTTGGACTCTACCAAAAATGATTCAAAATGTCATTTGGATCGGGCCTCATGTTGAATAACCACTTTTTAAACCCTCACAGTGACCAAAATTGCCATTTTTACAGAGTTTATCCTACTCAGAATCTTCAATTTTGACCAATTTCAGGCACAGAAATGACTTTAAACACACTTATTTTAGTTGAAAAAGTAATAATTCACATCCAACCGTCATTTAAAGTCAAAAGATGAAATGTTAAAATTTCATCAATATTGACCATTTTTTCAACGTTCGACTGGTCCGGGGTCATCGTTTTTCATCAGAAAATTGATTTTTTGGACTCTACCAAAAATGATTTAAAATGTCATTTGGATCGGGCCTCATGTTGAATAACCACTTTTTAAACTCTCACAGTGACCAAAATTGCCATTTTTACAGAGTTTTGCTTACTCAAAATCTTAAATTTTGACCAATTTCAGGCACAGAAATGACTTTAAACACACTTATTTTAGTTGAAAAAGTAATAATTCACATCCAACCGTCATTTAAAGTCAAAAGATTAAATGTTAAAATTTCATCAATATTGACCATTTTTTCAACGTTCGACTGGTCCGGGGTCATCGTTTTTCATCAGAAAATTGATTTTTTGGACTCTACCAAAAATGATTCAAAATGTCATTTGGATCGGGCCTCATGTTGAATAACCACTTTTTAAACCCTCACAGTGACCAAAATTGCCATTTTTACAGAGTTTATCTTACTCAGAATCTTCAATTTTGACCAATTTCAGGCACAGAAATGACTTTAAACACACTTATTTTAGTTGAAAAAGTAATAATTCACATCCAACCGTCATTTAAAGTCAAAAGATGAAATGTTAAAATTTCATCAATATTGACCATTTTTTCAACGTTCGACTGGTCCGGGGTCATCGTTTTTCATCAGAAAATTGATTTTTTGGACTCTACCAAAAATGATTCAAAATGTCATTTGGATCGGGCCTCATGTTGAATAACCACTTTTTAAACTCTCACAGTGACCAAAATTGCCATTTTTACAGAGTTTTGCTTACTCAAAATCTTAAATTTTGACCAATTTCAGGCACAGAAATGACTTTAAACACACTTATTTTAGTTGAAAAAGTAATAATTCACATCCAACCGTCATTTAAAGTCAAAAGATTAAATGTTAAAATTTCATCAATATTGACCATTTTTTCAACGTTCGACTGGTCCGGGGTCATCGTTTTTCATCAGAAAATTGATTTTTTGGACTCTACCAAAAATGATTCAAAATGTCATTTGGATCGGGCCTCATGTTGAATAACCACTTTTTAAACCCTCACAGTGACCAAAATTGCCATTTTTACAGAGTTTTGCTTACTCAAAATCTTCAATTTTGACAAATTTCAGGCACAGAAATGACTTTAAACACACTTATTTTAGTTGAAAAAGTAAGAATTCACATCCAACCGTCATTTAAAGTCAAAAGATTAAATGTTAAAATTTCGTCAATATTGACCATTTTTTTCAACGTTCGACTGGTCCGGGGTCATCGTTTTTCATCAGAAAATGGATTTTTTGGACTCTACCAAAAAAGATTCAAAATGTTTTTTGGATCGGGTCTCATGTTGAATAACCACTTTTTAAACCCTCACAGTGACCAAAATTGCCATTTTTACAGAGTTTTGCTTACTCAAAATCTTCAATTTTGACCAATTTCAGGCACAGAAATGACTTTAAACACACTTATTTTAGTTGAAAAAGTAATAATTCACATCCAACCGTTATTTAAAGTCAAAAGATTAAATGTTAAAATTTCATCAATATTGACCATTTTTTCAACGTTCGACTGGTCCGGGGTCATCGTTTTTCATCAGAAAATTGATTTTTTGGACTCTACCAAAAATGATTCAAAATGTCATTTGGATCGGGCCTCATGTTGAATAACCACTTTTTAAACCCTCACAGTGACCAAAATTGCCATTTTTACAGAGTTTTGCTTACTCAAAATCTTAAATTTTGACCAATTTCAGGCACAGAAATGACTTTAAACACACTTATTTTAGTTGAAAAAGTAATAATTCACATCCAACCGTCATTTAAAGTCAAAAGATTAAATGTTAAAATTTCATCAATATTGACCATTTTTTCAACGTTCGACTGGTCCGGGGTCATCGTTTTTCATCAGAAAATTGATTTTTTGGACTCTACCAAAAATGATTCAAAATGTCATTTGGATCGGGCCTCATGTTGAATAACCACTTTTTAAACCCTCACAGTGACCAAAATTGCCATTTTTACAGAGTTTTGCTTACTCAAAATCTTCAATTTTGACCAATTTCAGGCACAGAAATGACTTTAAACACACTTATTTTAGTTGAAAAAGTAATAATTCACATCCAACCGTCATTTAAAGTCAAAAGATTAAATGTAAAAATTTCATCAATATTGACCATTTTTTCAACGTTCGACTGGTCCGGGGTCATCGTTTTTCATCAGAAAATTGATTTTTTGGACTCTACCAAAAATGATTCAAAATGTCATTTGGATCGGGCCTCATGTTGAATAACCACTTTTTAAACCCTCACAGTGACCAAAATTGCCATTTTTACAGAGTTTTGCTTACTCAAAATCTTAAATTTTGACCAATTTCAGGCACAGAAATGACTTTAAACACACTTATTTTAGTTGAAAAAGTAATAATTCACATCCAACCGTCATTTAAAGTCAAAAGATGAAATGTAAAAATTTCATCAATATTGACCAGTTTTTTCAACGTTCGACTGGTCCGGGGTCATCGTTTTTCATCAGAAAATTGATTTTTTGGACTCTACCAAAAATGATTCAAAATGTCATTTGGATCGGGCCTCATGTTGAATAACCACTTTTTAAACCCTCACAGTGACCAAAATTGCCATTTTTACAGAGTTTTGCTTACTCAAAATCTTCAATTTTGACAAATTTCAGGCACAGAAATGACTTTAAACACACTTATTTTAGTTGAAAAAGTAAGAATTCACATCCAACCGTCATTTAAAGTCAAAAGATTAAATGTTAAAATTTCATCAATATTGACCATTTTTTCAACGTTCGACTGGTCCGGGGTCATCGTTTTTCATCAGAAAATGGATTTTTTGGACTCTACCAAAAAAGATTCAAAATGTTTTTTGGATCGGGTCTCATGTTGAATAACCACTTTTTAAACCCTCACAGTGACCAAAATTGCCATTTTTACAGAGTTTTGCTTACTCAAAATCTTCAATTTTGACCAATTTCAGGCACAGAAATGACTTTAAACACACTTATTTTAGTTGAAAAAGTAATAATTCACATCCAACCGTTATTTAAAGTCAAAAGATTAAATGTTAAAATTTCATCAATATTGACCATTTTTTCAACGTTCGACTGGTCCGGGGTCATCGTTTTTCATCAGAAAATTGATTTTTTGGACTCTACCAAAAATGATTCAAAATGTCATTTGGATCGGGCCTCATGTTGAATAACCACTTTTTAAACCCTCACAGTGACCAAAATTGCCATTTTTACAGAGTTTTGCTTACTCAAAATCTTCAATTTTGACCAATTTCAGGCACAGAAATGATTTTAAACACACTTATTTTAGTTGAAAAAGTAATAATTCACATCCAACCGTCATTTAAAGTCAAAAGATTAAATGTTAAAATTTCATCAATATTGACCATTTTTACAACGTTCGACTGGTCCGGGGTCATCGTTTTTCATCAGAAAATTGATTTTTTGGACTCTACCAAAAATGATTCAAAATGTCATTTGGATCGGGCCTCATGTTGAATAACCACTTTTTAAACCCTCACAGTGACCAAAATTGCCATTTTTACAGAGTTTTGCTTACTCAAAATCTTCAATTTTGACCAATTTCAGGCACAGAAATGACTTTAAACACACTTATTTTAGTTGAAAAAGTAATAATTCACATCCAACCGTCATTTAAAGTCAAAAGATTAAATGTTAAAATTTCATCAATATTGACCATTTTTTCAACGTTCGACTGGTGCGGGGTCATCGTTTTTCATCAGAAAATTGATTTTTTGGACTCTACCAAAAATGATTCAAAATGTCATTTGGATCGGGCCTCATGTTGAATAACCACTTTTTAAACCCTCACAGTGACCAAAATTGCCATTTTTACAGAGTTTTGCTTACTCAGAATCTTCAATTTTGACCAATTTCAGGCACAGAAATGACTTTAAACACACTTATTTTAGTTGAAAAAGTAATAATTCACATCCAACCGTCATTAAAAGTCAAAAGATTAAATGTTAAAATTTCATCAATATTGACCATTTTTTCAACGTTCGACTGGTCCGGGGTCATCGTTTTTAATCAGAAAATTGATTTTTTGGACTCTACCAAAAATGATTCAAAATGTCATTTGGATCGGGCCTCATGTTGAATAACCACTTTTTAAACCCTCACAGTGACCAAAATTGCCATTTTTACAGAGTTTATCCTACTCAGAATCTTCAATTTTGACCAATTTCAGGCACAGAAATGACTTTAAACACACTTATTTTAGTTGAAAAAGTAATAATTCACATCCAACCGTCATTTAAAGTCAAAAGATGAAATGTTAAAATTTCATCAATATTGACCATTTTTTCAACGTTCGACTGGTCCGGGGTCATCGTTTTTCATCAGAAAATTGATTTTTTGGACTCTACCAAAAATGATTCAAAATGTCATTTGGATCGGGCCTCATGTTGAATAACCACTTTTTAAACTCTCACAGTGACCAAAATTGCCATTTTTACAGAGTTTTGCTTACTCAAAATCTTAAATTTTGACCAATTTCAGGCACAGAAATGACTTTAAACACACTTATTTTAGTTGAAAAAGTAATAATTCACATCCAACCGTCATTTAAAGTCAAAAGATTAAATGTTAAAATTTCATCAATATTGACCATTTTTTCAACGTTCGACTGGTCCGGGGTCATCGTTTTTCATCAGAAAATTGATTTTTTGGACTCTACCTAAAATGATTCAAAATGTCATTTGGATCGGGCCTCATGTTGAATAACCACTTTTTAAACCCTCACAGTGACCAAAATTGCCATTTTTACAGAGTTTTGCTTACTCAAAATCTTCAATTTTGACAAATTTCAGGCACAGAAATGACTTTAAACACACTTATTTTAGTTGAAAAAGTAAGAATTCACATCCAACCGTCATTTAAAGTCAAAAGATTAAATGTTAAAATTTCATCAATATTGACCATTTTTTCAACGTTCGACTGGTCCGGGGTCATCGTTTTTCATCAGAAAATGGATTTTTTGGACTCTACCAAAAAAGATTCAAAATGTTTTTTGGATCGGGTCTCATGTTGAATAACCACTTTTTAAACCCTCACAGTGACCAAAATTGCCATTTTTACAGAGTTTTGCTTACTCAAAATCTTAAATTTTGACCAATTTCAGGCACAGAAATGACTTTAAACACACTTATTTTAGTTGAAAAAGTAATAATTCACATCCAACTGTCATTTAAAGTCAAAAGATTAAATGTAAAAATTTCATCAATATTGACCATTTTTTCAACGTTCGACTGGTCCGGGGTCATCGTTTTTCATCAGAAAATTGATTTTTTGGACTCTACCAAAAATGATTCAAAATGTCATTTGGATCGGGCCTCATGTTGAATAACCACTTTTTAAACCCTCACAGTGACCAAAATTGCCATTTTTACAGAGTTTTGCTTACTCAAAATCTTCAATTTTGACAAATTTCAGGCACAGAAATGACTTTAAACACACTTATTTTAGTTGAAAAAGTAAGAATTCACATCCAACCGTCATTTAAAGTCAAAAGATTAAATGTTAAAATTTCATCAATATTGACCTTTTTTTCAACGTTCGACTGGTCCGGGGTCATCGTTTTTCATCAGAAAATGGATTTTTTGGACTCTACCAAAAAAGATTCAAAATGTTTTTTGGATCGGGTCTCATGTTGAATAACCACTTTTTAAACCCTCACAGTGACCAAAATTGCCATTTTTACAGAGTTTTGCTTACTCAAAATCTTCAATTTTGACCAATTTCAGGCACAGAAATGACTTTAAACACACTTATTTTAGTTGAAAAAGTAATAATTCACATCCAACCGTCATTTAAAGTCAAAAGATTAAATGTTAAAATTTCATCAATATTGACCATTTTTTCAACGTTCGACTGGTGCGGGGTCATCGTTTTTCATCAGAAAATTGATTTTTTGGACTCTACCAAAAATGATTCAAAATGTCATTTGGATCGGGCCTCATGTTGAATAACCACTTTTTAAACCCTCACAGTGACCAAAATTGCCATTTTTACAGAGTTTTGCTTACTCAGAATCTTCAATTTTGATCAATTTCAGGCACAGAAATGACTTTAAACACACTTATTTTAGTTGAAAAAGTAATAATTCACATCCAACCGTCATTTGAAGTCAAAAGATTAAATGTTAAAATTTCATCAATATTGACCATTTTTTCAACGTTCGACTGGTCCGGGGTCATCGTTTTTCATCAGAAAATTGATTTTTTGGACTCTACCAAAAATGATTCAAAATGTCATTTGGATCGGGCCTCATGTTGAATAACCACTTTTTAAACCCTCACAGTGACCAAAATTGCCATTTTTACAGAGTTTATCCTACTCAGAATCTTCAATTTTGACCAATTTCAGGCACAGAAATGACTTTAAACACACTTATTTTAGTTGAAAAAGTAATAATTCACATCCAACCGTCATTTAAAGTCAAAAGATGAAATGTTAAAATTTCATCAATATTGACCATTTTTTCAACGTTCGACTGGTCCGGGGTCATCGTTTTTCATCAGAAAATTGATTTTTTGGACTCTACCAAAAATGATTCAAAATGTCATTTGGATCGGGCCTCATGTTGAATAACCACTTTTTAAACTCTCACAGTGACCAAAATTGCCATTTTTACAGAGTTTTGCTTACTCAAAATCTTCAATTTTGACCAATTTCAGGCACAGAAATGACTTTAAACACACTTATTTTAGTTGAAAAAGTAATAATTCACATCCAACCGTCATTTAAAGTCAAAAGATGAAATGTTAAAATTTCATCAATATTGACCATTTTTTCAACGTTCGACTGGTCCGGGGTCATCGTTTTTCATCAGAAAATTGATTTTTTGGACTCTACCAAAAATGATTCAAAATGTCATTTGGATCGGGCCTCATGTTGAATAACCACTTTTTAAACTCTCACAGTGACCAAAATTGCCATTTTTACAGAGTTTTGCTTACTCAAAATCTTAAATTTTGACCAATTTCAGGCACAGAAATGACTTTAAACACACTTATTTTAGTTGAAAAAGTAATAATTCACATCCAACCGTCATTTAAAGTCAAAAGATTAAATGTTAAAATTTCATCAATATTGACCATTTTTTCAACGTTCGACTGGTCCGGGGTCATCGTTTTTCATCAGAAAATTGATTTTTTGGACTCTACCAAAAATGATTCAAAATGTCATTTGGATCGGGCCTCATGTTGAATAACCACTTTTTAAACCCTCACAGTGACCAAAATTGCCATTTTTACAGAGTTTTGCTTACTCAAAATCTTCAATTTTGACAAATTTCAGGCACAGAAATGACTTTAAACACACTTATTTTAGTTGAAAAAGTAAGAATTCACATCCAACCGTCATTTAAAGTCAAAAGATTAAATGTTAAAATTTCATCAATATTGACCATTTTTTTCAACGTTCGACTGGTCCGGGGTCATCGTTTTTCATCAGAAAATGGATTTTTTGGACTCTACCAAAAAAGATTCAAAATGTTTTTTGGATCGGGTCTCATGTTGAATAACCCCTTTTTAAACCCTCACAGTGACCAAAATTGCCATTTTTACAGAGTTTTGCTTACTCAAAATCTTCAATTTTGACCAATTTCAGGCACAGAAATGACTTTAAACACACTTATTTTAGTTGAAAAAGTAATAATTCACATCCAACCGTTATTTAAAGTCAAAAGATTAAATGTTAAAATTTCATCAATATTGACCATTTTTTCAACGTTCGACTGGTCCGGGGTCATCGTTTTTCATCAGAAAATTGATTTTTTGGACTCTACCAAAAATGATTCAAAATGTCATTTGGATCGGGCCTCATGTTGAATAACCACTTTTTAAACCCTCACAGTGACCAAAATTGCCATTTTTACAGAGTTTTGCTTACTCAAAATCTTAAATTTTGACCAATTTCAGGCACAGAAATGACTTTAAACACACTTATTTTAGTTGAAAAAGTAATAATTCACATCCAACCGTCATTTAAAGTCAAAAGATTAAATGTTAAAATTTCATCAATATTGACCATTTTTTCAACGTTCGACTGGTCCGGGGTCATCGTTTTTCATCAGAAAATTGATTTTTTGGACTCTACCAAAAATGATTCAAAATGTCATTTGGATCGGGCCTCATGTTGAATAACCACTTTTTAAACCCTCACAGTGACCAAAATTGCCATTTTTACAGAGTTTTGCTTACTCAAAATCTTCAATTTTGACCAATTTCAGGCACAGAAATGACTTTAAACACACTTATTTTAGTTGAAAAAGTAATAATTCACATCCAACCGTCATTTAAAGTCAAAAGATTAAATGTTAAAATTTCATCAATATTGACCATTTTTTCAACGTTCGACTGGTCCGGGGTCATCGTTTTTCATCAGAAAATTGATTTTTTGGACTCTACCAAAAATGATTCAAAATGTCATTTGGATCGGGCCTCATGTTGAATAACCACTTTTTAAACCCTCACAGTGACCAAAATTGCCATTTTTACAGAGTTTTGCTTACTCAAAATCTTAAATTTTGACCAATTTCAGGCACAGAAATGACTTTAAACACACTTATTTTAGTTGAAAAAGTAATAATTCACATCCAACCGTCATTTAAAGTCAAAAGATTAAATGTAAAAATTTCATCAATATTGACCAGTTTTTTCAACGTTCGACTGGTCCGGGGTCATCGTTTTTCATCAGAAAATTGATTTTTTGGACTCTACCAAAAATGATTCAAAATGTCATTTGGATCGGGCCTCATGTTGAATAACCACTTTTTAAACCCTCACAGTGACCAAAATTGCCATTTTTACAGAGTTTTGCTTACTCAAAATCTTCAATTTTGACAAATTTCAGGCACAGAAATGACTTTAAACACACTTATTTTAGTTGAAAAAGTAAGAATTCACATCCAACCGTCATTTAAAGTCAAAAGATTAAATGTTAAAATTTCATCAATATTGACCATTTTTTCAACGTTCGACTGGTCCGGGGTCATCGTTTTTCATCAGAAAATGGATTTTTTGGACTCTACCAAAAAAGATTCAAAATGTTTTTTGGATCGGGTCTCATGTTGAATAACCACTTTTTAAACCCTCACAGTGACCAAAATTGCCATTTTTACAGAGTTTTGCTTACTCAAAATCTTCAATTTTGACCAATTTCAGGCACAGAAATGACTTTAAACACACTCATTTTAGTTGAAAAAGTAATAATTCACATCCAACCGTTATTTAAAGTCAAAAGATTAAATGTTAAAATTTCATCAATATTGACCATTTTTTCAACGTTCGACTGGTCCGGGGTCATCGTTTTTCATCAGAAAATTGATTTTTTGGACTCTACCAAAAATGATTCAAAATGTCATTTGGATCGGGCCTCATGTTGAATAACCACTTTTTAAACCCTCACAGTGACCAAAATTGCCATTTTTACAGAGTTTTGCTTACTCAAAATCTTCAATTTTGACCAATTTCAGGCACAGAAATGACTTTAAACACACTTATTTTAGTTGAAAAAGTAATAATTCACATCCAACCGTCATTTAAAGTCAAAAGATTAAATGTTAAAATTTCATCAATATTGACCATTTTTTCAACGTTCGACTGGTCCGGGGTCATCGTTTTTCATCAGAAAATTGATTTTTTGGACTCTACCAAAAATGATTCAAAATGTCATTTGGATCGGGCCTCATGTTGAATAACCACTATTTAAACCCTCACAGTGACCAAAATTGCCATTATTACAGAGTTTTGCTTACTCAGAATCTTCAATTTTGACCAATTTCAGGCACAGAAATGACTTTAAACACACTTATTTTAGTTGAAAAAGTAATAATTCACATCCAACCGTCATTTAAAGTCAAAAGATTAAATGTTAAAATTTCATCAATATTGACCATTTTTTCAACGTTCGACTGGTCCGGGGTCATCGTTTTTCATCAGAAAATTGATTTTTTGGACTCTACCAAAAATGATTCAAAATGTCATTTGGATCGGGCCTCATGTTAATTAACCACTTTTTAAACCCTCACAGTGACCAAAATTGCCATTTTTACAGAGTTTATCTTACTCAGAATCTTCAATTTTGACCAATTTCAGGCACAGAAATGACTTTAAACACACTTATTTTAGTTGAAAAAGTAATAATTCACATCCAACCGTCATTTAAAGTCAAAAGATGAAATGTTAAAATTTCATCAATATTGACCATTTTTTCAACGTTCGACTGGTCCGGGGTCATCGTTTTTCATCAGAAAATTGATTTTTTGGACTCTACCAAAAATGATTCAAAATGTCATTTGGATCGGGCCTCATGTTGAATAACCACTATTTAAACCCTCACAGTGACCAAAATTGCCATTTTTACAGAGTTTTGCTTACTCAGAATCTTCAATTTTGACCAATTTCAGGCACAGAAATGACTTTAAACACACTTATTTTAGTTGAAAAAGTAATAATTCACATCCAACCGTCATTTAAAGTCAAAAGATTAAATGTTAAAATTTCATCAATATTGACCATTTTTTCAACGTTCGACTGGTCCGGGGTCATCGTTTTTCATCAGAAAATTGATTTTTTGGACTCTACCAAAAATGATTCAAAATGTCATTTGGATCGGGCCTCATGTTGAATAACCACTTTTTAAACCCTCACAGTGACCAAAATTGCCATTTTTACAGAGTTTATCTTACTCAGAATCTTCAATTTTGACCAATTTCAGGCACAGAAATGACTTTAAACACACTTATTTTAGTTGAAAAAGTAATAATTCACATCCAACCGTCATTTAAAGTCAAAAGATGAAATGTTAAAATTTCATCAATATTGACCATTTTTACAACGTTCGACTGGTCCGGGGTCATCGTTTTTCATCAGAAAATTGATTTTTTGGACTCTACCAAAAATGATTCAAAATGTCATTTGGATCGGGCCTCATGTTGAATAACCACTTTTTAAACTCTCACAGTGACCAAAATTGCCATTTTTACAGAGTTTTGCTTACTCAAAATCTTAAATTTTGACCAATTTCAGGCACAGAAATGACTTTAAACACACTTATTTTAGTTGAAAAAGTAATAATTCACATCCAACCGTCATTTAAAGTCAAAAGATTAAATGTTAAAATTTCATCAATATTGACCATTTTTTCAACGTTCGACTGGTCCGGGGTCATCGTTTTTCATCAGAAAATTGATTTTTTGGACTCTACCAAAAATGATTCAAAATGTCATTTGGATCGGGCCTCATGTTGAATAACCACTTTTTAAACCCTCACAGTGACCAAAATTGCCATTTTTACAGAGTTTTGCTTACTCAAAATCTTCAATTTTGACAAATTTCAGGCACAGAAATGACTTTAAACACACTTATTTTAGTTGAAAAAGTAAGAATTCACATCCAACCGTCATTTAAAGTCAAAAGATTAAATGTTAAAATTTCATCAATATTGACCATTTTTTTCAACGTTCGACTGGTCCGGGGTCATCGTTTTTCATCAGAAAATGGATTTTTTGGACTCTACCAAAAAAGATTCAAAATGTTTTTTGGATCGGGTCTCATGTTGAATAACCACTTTTTAAACCCTCACAGTGACCAAAATTGCCATTTTTACAGAGTTTTGCTTACTCAAAATCTTCAATTTTGACCAATTTCAGGCACAGAAATGACTTTAAACACACTTATTTTAGTTGAAAAAGTAATAATTCACATCCAACCGTTATTTAAAGTCAAAAGATTAAATGTTAAAATTTCATCAATATTGACCATTTTTTCAACGTTCGACTGGTCCGGGGTCATCGTTTTTCATCAGAAAATTGATTTTTTGGACTCTACCAAAAATGATTCAAAATGTCATTTGGATCGGGCCTCATGTTGAATAACCACTTTTTAAACCCTCACAGTGACCAAAATTGCCATTTTTACAGAGTTTTGCTTACTCAAAATCTTAAATTTTGACCAATTTCAGGCACAGAAATGACTTTAAACACACTTATTTTAGTTGAAAAAGTAATAATTCACATCCAACCGTCATTTAAAGTCAAAAGATTAAATGTTAAAATTTCATCAATATTGACCATTTTTTCAACGTTCGACTGGTCCGGGGTCATCGTTTTTCATCAGAAAATTGATTTTTTGGACTCTACCAAAAATGATTCAAAATGTCATTTGGATCGGGCCTCATGTTGAATAACCACTTTTTAAACCCTCACAGTGACCAAAATTGCCATTTTTACAGAGTTTTGCTTACTCAAAATCTTCAATTTTGACCAATTTCAGGCACAGAAATGACTTTAAACACACTTATTTTAGTTGAAAAAGTAATAATTCACATCCAACCGTCATTTAAAGTCAAAAGATTAAATGTAAAAATTTCATCAATATTGACCATTTTTTCAACGTTCGACTGGTCCGGGGTCATCGTTTTTCATCAGAAAATTGATTTTTTGGACTCTACCAAAAATGATTCAAAATGTCATTTGGATCGGGCCTCATGTTGAATAACCACTTTTTAAACCCTCACAGTGACCAAAATTGCCATTTTTACAGAGTTTTGCTTACTCAAAATCTTAAATTTTGACCAATTTCAGGCACAGAAATGACTTTAAACACACTTATTTTAGTTGAAAAAGTAATAATTCACATCCAACCGTCATTTAAAGTCAAAAGATGAAATGTAAAAATTTCATCAATATTGACCAGTTTTTTCAACGTTCGACTGGTCCGGGGTCATCGTTTTTCATCAGAAAATTGATTTTTTGGACTCTACCAAAAATGATTCAAAATGTCATTTGGATCGGGCCTCATGTTGAATAACCACTTTTTAAACCCTCACAGTGACCAAAATTGCCATTTTTACAGAGTTTTGCTTACTCAAAATCTTCAATTTTGACAAATTTCAGGCACAGAAATGACTTTAAACACACTTATTTTAGTTGAAAAAGTAAGAATTCACATCCAACCGTCATTTAAAGTCAAAAGATTAAATGTTAAAATTTCATCAATATTGACCATTTTTTCAACGTTCGACTGGTCCGGGGTCATCGTTTTTCATCAGAAAATGGATTTTTTGGACTCTACCAAAAAAGATTCAAAATGTTTTTTGGATCGGGTCTCATGTTGAATAACCACTTTTTAAACCCTCACAGTGACCAAAATTGCCATTTTTACAGAGTTTTGCTTACTCAAAATCTTCAATTTTGACCAATTTCAGGCACAGAAATGACTTTAAACACACTTATTTTAGTTGAAAAAGTAATAATTCACATCCAACCGTTATTTAAAGTCAAAAGATTAAATGTTAAAATTTCATCAATATTGACCATTTTTTCAACGTTCGACTGGTCCGGGGTCATCGTTTTTCATCAGAAAATTGATTTTTTGGACTCTACCAAAAATGATTCAAAATGTCATTTGGATCGGGCCTCATGTTGAATAACCACTTTTTAAACCCTCACAGTGACCAAAATTGCCATTTTTACAGAGTTTTGCTTACTCAAAATCTTCAATTTTGACCAATTTCAGGCACAGAAATGATTTTAAACACACTTATTTTAGTTGAAAAAGTAATAATTCACATCCAACCGTCATTTAAAGTCAAAAGATTAAATGTTAAAATTTCATCAATATTGACCATTTTTACAACGTTCGACTGGTCCGGGGTCATCGTTTTTCATCAGAAAATTGATTTTTTGGACTCTACCAAAAATGATTCAAAATGTCATTTGGATCGGGCCTCATGTTGAATAACCACTTTTTAAACCCTCACAGTGACCAAAATTGCCATTTTTACAGAGTTTTGCTTACTCAAAATCTTCAATTTTGACCAATTTCAGGCACAGAAATGACTTTAAACACACTTATTTTAGTTGAAAAAGTAATAATTCACATCCAACCGTCATTTAAAGTCAAAAGATTAAATGTTAAAATTTCATCAATATTGACCATTTTTTCAACGTTCGACTGGTGCGGGGTCATCGTTTTTCATCAGAAAATTGATTTTTTGGACTCTACCAAAAATGATTCAAAATGTCATTTGGATCGGGCCTCATGTTGAATAACCACTTTTTAAACCCTCACAGTGACCAAAATTGCCATTTTTACAGAGTTTTGCTTACTCAGAATCTTCAATTTTGACCAATTTCAGGCACAGAAATGACTTTAAACACACTTATTTTAGTTGAAAAAGTAATAATTCACATCCAACCGTCATTAAAAGTCAAAAGATTAAATGTTAAAATTTCATCAATATTGACCATTTTTTCAACGTTCGACTGGTCCGGGGTCATCGTTTTTAATCAGAAAATTGATTTTTTGGACTCTACCAAAAATGATTCAAAATGTCATTTGGATCGGGCCTCATGTTGAATAACCACTTTTTAAACCCTCACAGTGACCAAAATTGCCATTTTTACAGAGTTTATCCTACTCAGAATCTTCAATTTTGACCAATTTCAGGCACAGAAATGACTTTAAACACACTTATTTTAGTTGAAAAAGTAATAATTCACATCCAACCGTCATTTAAAGTCAAAAGATGAAATGTTAAAATTTCATCAATATTGACCATTTTTTCAACGTTCGACTGGTCCGGGGTCATCGTTTTTCATCAGAAAATTGATTTTTTGGACTCTACCAAAAATGATTCAAAATGTCATTTGGATCGGGCCTCATGTTGAATAACCACTTTTTAAACTCTCACAGTGACCAAAATTGCCATTTTTACAGAGTTTTGCTTACTCAAAATCTTAAATTTTGACCAATTTCAGGCACAGAAATGACTTTAAACACACTTATTTTAGTTGAAAAAGTAATAATTCACATCCAACCGTCATTTAAAGTCAAAAGATTAAATGTTAAAATTTCATCAATATTGACCATTTTTTCAACGTTCGACTGGTCCGGGGTCATCGTTTTTCATCAGAAAATTGATTTTTTGGACTCTACCTAAAATGATTCAAAATGTCATTTGGATCGGGCCTCATGTTGAATAACCACTTTTTAAACCCTCACAGTGACCAAAATTGCCATTTTTACAGAGTTTTGCTTACTCAAAATCTTCAATTTTGACAAATTTCAGGCACAGAAATGACTTTAAACACACTTATTTTAGTTGAAAAAGTAAGAATTCACATCCAACCGTCATTTAAAGTCAAAAGATTAAATGTTAAAATTTCATCAATATTGACCATTTTTTCAACGTTCGACTGGTCCGGGGTCATCGTTTTTCATCAGAAAATGGATTTTTTGGACTCTACCAAAAAAGATTCAAAATGTTTTTTGGATCGGGTCTCATGTTGAATAACCACTTTTTAAACCCTCACAGTGACCAAAATTGCCATTTTTACAGAGTTTTGCTTACTCAAAATCTTAAATTTTGACCAATTTCAGGCACAGAAATGACTTTAAACACACTTATTTTAGTTGAAAAAGTAATAATTCACATCCAACTGTCATTTAAAGTCAAAAGATTAAATGTAAAAATTTCATCAATATTGACCATTTTTTCAACGTTCGACTGGTCCGGGGTCATCGTTTTTCATCAGAAAATTGATTTTTTGGACTCTACCAAAAATGATTCAAAATGTCATTTGGATCGGGCCTCATGTTGAATAACCACTTTTTAAACCCTCACAGTGACCAAAATTGCCATTTTTACAGAGTTTTGCTTACTCAAAATCTTCAATTTTGACAAATTTCAGGCACAGAAATGACTTTAAACACACTTATTTTAGTTGAAAAAGTAAGAATTCACATCCAACCGTCATTTAAAGTCAAAAGATTAAATGTTAAAATTTCATCAATATTGACCTTTTTTTCAACGTTCGACTGGTCCGGGGTCATCGTTTTTCATCAGAAAATGGATTTTTTGGACTCTACCAAAAAAGATTCAAAATGTTTTTTGGATCGGGTCTCATGTTGAATAACCACTTTTTAAACCCTCACAGTGACCAAAATTGCCATTTTTACAGAGTTTTGCTTACTCAAAATCTTCAATTTTGACCAATTTCAGGCACAGAAATGACTTTAAACACACTTATTTTAGTTGAAAAAGTAATAATTCACATCCAACCGTCATTTAAAGTCAAAAGATTAAATGTTAAAATTTCATCAATATTGACCATTTTTTCAACGTTCGACTGGTGCGGGGTCATCGTTTTTCATCAGAAAATTGATTTTTTGGACTCTACCAAAAATGATTCAAAATGTCATTTGGATCGGGCCTCATGTTGAATAACCACTTTTTAAACCCTCACAGTGACCAAAATTGCCATTTTTACAGAGTTTTGCTTACTCAGAATCTTCAATTTTGATCAATTTCAGGCACAGAAATGACTTTAAACACACTTATTTTAGTTGAAAAAGTAATAATTCACATCCAACCGTCATTTGAAGTCAAAAGATTAAATGTTAAAATTTCATCAATATTGACCATTTTTTCAACGTTCGACTGGTCCGGGGTCATCGTTTTTCATCAGAAAATTGATTTTTTGGACTCTACCAAAAATGATTCAAAATGTCATTTGGATCGGGCCTCATGTTGAATAACCACTTTTTAAACCCTCACAGTGACCAAAATTGCCATTTTTACAGAGTTTTGCTTACTCAAAATCTTCAATTTTGACCAATTTCAGGCACAGAAATGATTTTAAACACACTTATTTTAGTTGAAAAAGTAATAATTCACATCCAACCGTCATTTAAAGTCAAAAGATTAAATGTTAAAATTTCATCAATATTGACCATTTTTACAACGTTCGACTGGTCCGGGGTCATCGTTTTTCATCAGAAAATTGATTTTTTGGACTCTACCAAAAATGATTCAAAATGTCATTTGGATCGGGCCTCATGTTGAATAACCACTTTTTAAACCCTCACAGTGACCAAAATTGCCATTTTTACAGAGTTTTGCTTACTCAAAATCTTCAATTTTGACCAATTTCAGGCACAGAAATGACTTTAAACACACTTATTTTAGTTGAAAAAGTAATAATTCACATCCAACCGTCATTTAAAGTCAAAAGATTAAATGTTAAAATTTCATCAATATTGACCATTTTTTCAACGTTCGACTGGTGCGGGGTCATCGTTTTTCATCAGAAAATTGATTTTTTGGACTCTACCAAAAATGATTCAAAATGTCATTTGGATCGGGCCTCATGTTGAATAACCACTTTTTAAACCCTCACAGTGACCAAAATTGCCATTTTTACAGAGTTTTGCTTACTCAGAATCTTCAATTTTGACCAATTTCAGGCACAGAAATGACTTTAAACACACTTATTTTAGTTGAAAAAGTAATAATTCACATCCAACCGTCATTAAAAGTCAAAAGATTAAATGTTAAAATTTCATCAATATTGACCATTTTTTCAACGTTCGACTGGTCCGGGGTCATCGTTTTTAATCAGAAAATTGATTTTTTGGACTCTACCAAAAATGATTCAAAATGTCATTTGGATCGGGCCTCATGTTGAATAACCACTTTTTAAACCCTCACAGTGACCAAAATTGCCATTTTTACAGAGTTTATCCTACTCAGAATCTTCAATTTTGACCAATTTCAGGCACAGAAATGACTTTAAACACACTTATTTTAGTTGAAAAAGTAATAATTCACATCCAACCGTCATTTAAAGTCAAAAGATGAAATGTTAAAATTTCATCAATATTGACCATTTTTTCAACGTTCGACTGGTCCGGGGTCATCGTTTTTCATCAGAAAATTGATTTTTTGGACTCTACCAAAAATGATTCAAAATGTCATTTGGATCGGGCCTCATGTTGAATAACCACTTTTTAAACTCTCACAGTGACCAAAATTGCCATTTTTACAGAGTTTTGCTTACTCAAAATCTTAAATTTTGACCAATTTCAGGCACAGAAATGACTTTAAACACACTTATTTTAGTTGAAAAAGTAATAATTCACATCCAACCGTCATTTAAAGTCAAAAGATTAAATGTTAAAATTTCATCAATATTGACCATTTTTTCAACGTTCGACTGGTCCGGGGTCATCGTTTTTCATCAGAAAATTGATTTTTTGGACTCTACCTAAAATGATTCAAAATGTCATTTGGATCGGGCCTCATGTTGAATAACCACTTTTTAAACCCTCACAGTGACCAAAATTGCCATTTTTACAGAGTTTTGCTTACTCAAAATCTTCAATTTTGACAAATTTCAGGCACAGAAATGACTTTAAACACACTTATTTTAGTTGAAAAAGTAAGAATTCACATCCAACCGTCATTTAAAGTCAAAAGATTAAATGTTAAAATTTCATCAATATTGACCATTTTTTCAACGTTCGACTGGTCCGGGGTCATCGTTTTTCATCAGAAAATGGATTTTTTGGACTCTACCAAAAAAGATTCAAAATGTTTTTTGGATCGGGTCTCATGTTGAATAACCACTTTTTAAACCCTCACAGTGACCAAAATTGCCATTTTTACAGAGTTTTGCTTACTCAAAATCTTAAATTTTGACCAATTTCAGGCACAGAAATGACTTTAAACACACTTATTTTAGTTGAAAAAGTAATAATTCACATCCAACTGTCATTTAAAGTCAAAAGATTAAATGTAAAAATTTCATCAATATTGACCATTTTTTCAACGTTCGACTGGTCCGGGGTCATCGTTTTTCATCAGAAAATTGATTTTTTGGACTCTACCAAAAATGATTCAAAATGTCATTTGGATCGGGCCTCATGTTGAATAACCACTTTTTAAACCCTCACAGTGACCAAAATTGCCATTTTTACAGAGTTTTGCTTACTCAAAATCTTCAATTTTGACAAATTTCAGGCACAGAAATGACTTTAAACACACTTATTTTAGTTGAAAAAGTAAGAATTCACATCCAACCGTCATTTAAAGTCAAAAGATTAAATGTTAAAATTTCATCAATATTGACCTTTTTTTCAACGTTCGACTGGTCCGGGGTCATCGTTTTTCATCAGAAAATGGATTTTTTGGACTCTACCAAAAAAGATTCAAAATGTTTTTTGGATCGGGTCTCATGTTGAATAACCACTTTTTAAACCCTCACAGTGACCAAAATTGCCATTTTTACAGAGTTTTGCTTACTCAAAATCTTCAATTTTGACCAATTTCAGGCACAGAAATGACTTTAAACACACTTATTTTAGTTGAAAAAGTAATAATTCACATCCAACCGTCATTTAAAGTCAAAAGATTAAATGTTAAAATTTCATCAATATTGACCATTTTTTCAACGTTCGACTGGTGCGGGGTCATCGTTTTTCATCAGAAAATTGATTTTTTGGACTCTACCAAAAATGATTCAAAATGTCATTTGGATCGGGCCTCATGTTGAATAACCACTTTTTAAACCCTCACAGTGACCAAAATTGCCATTTTTACAGAGTTTTGCTTACTCAGAATCTTCAATTTTGATCAATTTCAGGCACAGAAATGACTTTAAACACACTTATTTTAGTTGAAAAAGTAATAATTCACATCCAACCGTCATTTGAAGTCAAAAGATTAAATGTTAAAATTTCATCAATATTGACCATTTTTTCAACGTTCGACTGGTCCGGGGTCATCGTTTTTCATCAGAAAATTGATTTTTTGGACTCTACCAAAAATGATTCAAAATGTCATTTGGATCGGGCCTCATGTTGAATAACCACTTTTTAAACCCTCACAGTGACCAAAATTGCCATTTTTACAGAGTTTATCCTACTCAGAATCTTCAATTTTGACCAATTTCAGGCACAGAAATGACTTTAAACACACTTATTTTAGTTGAAAAAGTAATAATTCACATCCAACCGTCATTTAAAGTCAAAAGATGAAATGTTAAAATTTCATCAATATTGACCATTTTTTCAACGTTCGACTGGTCCGGGGTCATCGTTTTTCATCAGAAAATTGATTTTTTGGACTCTACCAAAAATGATTCAAAATGTCATTTGGATCGGGCCTCATGTTGAATAACCACTTTTTAAACTCTCACAGTGACCAAAATTGCCATTTTTACAGAGTTTTGCTTACTCAAAATCTTCAATTTTGACCAATTTCAGGCACAGAAATGACTTTAAACACACTTATTTTAGTTGAAAAAGTAATAATTCACATCCAACCGTCATTTAAAGTCAAAAGATGAAATGTTAAAATTTCATCAATATTGACCATTTTTTCAACGTTCGACTGGTCCGGGGTCATCGTTTTTCATCAGAAAATTGATTTTTTGGACTCTACCAAAAATGATTCAAAATGTCATTTGGATCGGGCCTCATGTTGAATAACCACTTTTTAAACTCTCACAGTGACCAAAATTGCCATTTTTACAGAGTTTTGCTTACTCAAAATCTTAAATTTTGACCAATTTCAGGCACAGAAATGACTTTAAACACACTTATTTTAGTTGAAAAAGTAATAATTCACATCCAACCGTCATTTAAAGTCAAAAGATTAAATGTTAAAATTTCATCAATATTGACCATTTTTTCAACGTTCGACTGGTCCGGGGTCATCGTTTTTCATCAGAAAATTGATTTTTTGGACTCTACCAAAAATGATTCAAAATGTCATTTGGATCGGGCCTCATGTTGAATAACCACTTTTTAAACCCTCACAGTGACCAAAATTGCCATTTTTACAGAGTTTTGCTTACTCAAAATCTTCAATTTTGACAAATTTCAGGCACAGAAATGACTTTAAACACACTTATTTTAGTTGAAAAAGTAAGAATTCACATCCAACCGTCATTTAAAGTCAAAAGATTAAATGTTAAAATTTCATCAATATTGACCATTTTTTTCAACGTTCGACTGGTCCGGGGTCATCGTTTTTCATCAGAAAATGGATTTTTTGGACTCTACCAAAAAAGATTCAAAATGTTTTTTGGATCGGGTCTCATGTTGAATAACCCCTTTTTAAACCCTCACAGTGACCAAAATTGCCATTTTTACAGAGTTTTGCTTACTCAAAATCTTCAATTTTGACCAATTTCAGGCACAGAAATGACTTTAAACACACTTATTTTAGTTGAAAAAGTAATAATTCACATCCAACCGTTATTTAAAGTCAAAAGATTAAATGTTAAAATTTCATCAATATTGACCATTTTTTCAACGTTCGACTGGTCCGGGGTCATCGTTTTTCATCAGAAAATTGATTTTTTGGACTCTACCAAAAATGATTCAAAATGTCATTTGGATCGGGCCTCATGTTGAATAACCACTTTTTAAACCCTCACAGTGACCAAAATTGCCATTTTTACAGAGTTTTGCTTACTCAAAATCTTAAATTTTGACCAATTTCAGGCACAGAAATGACTTTAAACACACTTATTTTAGTTGAAAAAGTAATAATTCACATCCAACCGTCATTTAAAGTCAAAAGATTAAATGTTAAAATTTCATCAATATTGACCATTTTTTCAACGTTCGACTGGTCCGGGGTCATCGTTTTTCATCAGAAAATTGATTTTTTGGACTCTACCAAAAATGATTCAAAATGTCATTTGGATCGGGCCTCATGTTGAATAACCACTTTTTAAACCCTCACAGTGACCAAAATTGCCATTTTTACAGAGTTTTGCTTACTCAAAATCTTCAATTTTGACCAATTTCAGGCACAGAAATGACTTTAAACACACTTATTTTAGTTGAAAAAGTAATAATTCACATCCAACCGTCATTTAAAGTCAAAAGATTAAATGTTAAAATTTCATCAATATTGACCATTTTTTCAACGTTCGACTGGTCCGGGGTCATCGTTTTTCATCAGAAAATTGATTTTTTGGACTCTACCAAAAATGATTCAAAATGTCATTTGGATCGGGCCTCATGTTGAATAACCACTTTTTAAACCCTCACAGTGACCAAAATTGCCATTTTTACAGAGTTTTGCTTACTCAAAATCTTAAATTTTGACCAATTTCAGGCACAGAAATGACTTTAAACACACTTATTTTAGTTGAAAAAGTAATAATTCACATCCAACCGTCATTTAAAGTCAAAAGATTAAATGTAAAAATTTCATCAATATTGACCAGTTTTTTCAACGTTCGACTGGTCCGGGGTCATCGTTTTTCATCAGAAAATTGATTTTTTGGACTCTACCAAAAATGATTCAAAATGTCATTTGGATCGGGCCTCATGTTGAATAACCACTTTTTAAACCCTCACAGTGACCAAAATTGCCATTTTTACAGAGTTTTGCTTACTCAAAATCTTCAATTTTGACAAATTTCAGGCACAGAAATGACTTTAAACACACTTATTTTAGTTGAAAAAGTAAGAATTCACATCCAACCGTCATTTAAAGTCAAAAGATTAAATGTTAAAATTTCATCAATATTGACCATTTTTTCAACGTTCGACTGGTCCGGGGTCATCGTTTTTCATCAGAAAATGGATTTTTTGGACTCTACCAAAAAAGATTCAAAATGTTTTTTGGATCGGGTCTCATGTTGAATAACCACTTTTTAAACCCTCACAGTGACCAAAATTGCCATTTTTACAGAGTTTTGCTTACTCAAAATCTTCAATTTTGACCAATTTCAGGCACAGAAATGACTTTAAACACACTCATTTTAGTTGAAAAAGTAATAATTCACATCCAACCGTTATTTAAAGTCAAAAGATTAAATGTTAAAATTTCATCAATATTGACCATTTTTTCAACGTTCGACTGGTCCGGGGTCATCGTTTTTCATCAGAAAATTGATTTTTTGGACTCTACCAAAAATGATTCAAAATGTCATTTGGATCGGGCCTCATGTTGAATAACCACTTTTTAAACCCTCACAGTGACCAAAATTGCCATTTTTACAGAGTTTTGCTTACTCAAAATCTTCAATTTTGACCAATTTCAGGCACAGAAATGACTTTAAACACACTTATTTTAGTTGAAAAAGTAATAATTCACATCCAACCGTCATTTAAAGTCAAAAGATTAAATGTTAAAATTTCATCAATATTGACCATTTTTTCAACGTTCGACTGGTCCGGGGTCATCGTTTTTCATCAGAAAATTGATTTTTTGGACTCTACCAAAAATGATTCAAAATGTCATTTGGATCGGGCCTCATGTTGAATAACCACTATTTAAACCCTCACAGTGACCAAAATTGCCATTTTTACAGAGTTTTGCTTACTCAGAATCTTCAATTTTGACCAATTTCAGGCACAGAAATGACTTTAAACACACTTATTTTAGTTGAAAAAGTAATAATTCACATCCAACCGTCATTTAAAGTCAAAAGATTAAATGTTAAAATTTCATCAATATTGACCATTTTTTCAACGTTCGACTGGTCCGGGGTCATCGTTTTTCATCAGAAAATTGATTTTTTGGACTCTACCAAAAATGATTCAAAATGTCATTTGGATCGGGCCTCATGTTAATTAACCACTTTTTAAACCCTCACAGTGACCAAAATTGCCATTTTTACAGAGTTTATCTTACTCAGAATCTTCAATTTTGACCAATTTCAGGCACAGAAATGACTTTAAACACACTTATTTTAGTTGAAAAAGTAATAATTCACATCCAACCGTCATTTAAAGTCAAAAGATGAAATGTTAAAATTTCATCAATATTGACCATTTTTTCAACGTTCGACTGGTCCGGGGTCATCGTTTTTCATCAGAAAATTGATTTTTTGGACTCTACCAAAAATGATTCAAAATGTCATTTGGATCGGGCCTCATGTTGAATAACCACTATTTAAACCCTCACAGTGACCAAAATTGCCATTTTTACAGAGTTTTGCTTACTCAGAATCTTCAATTTTGACCAATTTCAGGCACAGAAATGACTTTAAACACACTTATTTTAGTTGAAAAAGTAATAATTCACATCCAACCGTCATTTAAAGTCAAAAGATTAAATGTTAAAATTTCATCAATATTGACCATTTTTTCAACGTTCGACTGGTCCGGGGTCATCGTTTTTCATCAGAAAATTGATTTTTTGGACTCTACCAAAAATGATTCAAAATGTCATTTGGATCGGGCCTCATGTTGAATAACCACTTTTTAAACCCTCACAGTGACCAAAATTGCCATTTTTACAGAGTTTATCTTACTCAGAATCTTCAATTTTGACCAATTTCAGGCACAGAAATGACTTTAAACACACTTATTTTAGTTGAAAAAGTAATAATTCACATCCAACCGTCATTTAAAGTCAAAAGATGAAATGTTAAAATTTCATCAATATTGACCATTTTTACAACGTTCGACTGGTCCGGGGTCATCGTTTTTCATCAGAAAATGGATTTTTTGGACTCTACCAAAAATGATTCAAAATGTCATTTGGATCGGGCCTCATGTTGAATAACCACTTTTTAAACTCTCACAGTGACCAAAATTGCCATTTTTACAGAGTTTTGCTTACTCAAAATCTTAAATTTTGACCAATTTCAGGCACAGAAATGACTTTAAACACACTTATTTTAGTTGAAAAAGTAATAATTCACATCCAACCGTCATTTAAAGTCAAAAGATTAAATGTTAAAATTTCATCAATATTGACCATTTTTTCAACGTTCGACTGGTCCGGGGTCATCGTTTTTCATCAGAAAATTGATTTTTTGGACTCTACCAAAAATGATTCAAAATGTCATTTGGATCGGGCCTCATGTTGAATAACCACTTTTTAAACCCTCACAGTGACCAAAATTGCCATTTTTACAGAGTTTTGCTTACTCAAAATCTTAAATTTTGACCAATTTCAGGCACAGAAATGACTTTAAACACACTTATTTTAGTTGAAAAAGTAATAATTCACATCCAACTGTCATTTAAAGTCAAAAGATTAAATGTAAAAATTTCATCAATATTGACCATTTTTTCAACGTTCGACTGGTCCGGGGTCATCTTTTTCATCAGAAAATTGATTTTTTGGACTCTACCAAAAATGATTCAAAATGTCATTTGGATCGGGCCTCATGTTGAATAACCACTTTTTAAACCCTCACAGTGACCAAAATTGCCATTTTTACAGAGTTTTGCTTACTCAAAATCTTCAATTTTGACAAATTTCAGGCACAGAAATGACTTTAAACACACTTATTTTAGTTGAAAAAGTAATAATTCACATCCAACCGTCATTTAAAGTCAAAAGATTAAATGTTAAAATTTCATCAATATTGACCATTTTTTCAACGTTCGACTGGTCCGGGGTCATCGTTTTTCATCAGAAAATGGATTTTTTGGGCTCTACCAAAAAAGATTCAAAATGTTTTTTGGATCGGGTCTCATGTTGAATAACCACTTTTTAAACCCTCACAGTGACCAAAATTGCCATTTTTACAGAGTTTTGCTTACTCAAAATCTTAAATTTTGACCAATTTCAGGCACAGAAATGACTTTAAACACACTTATTTTAGTTGAAAAAGTAATAATTCACATCCAACCGTCATTTAAAGTCAAAAGATTAAATGTTAAAATTTCATCAATATTGACCATTTTTACAACGTTCGACTGGTCCGGGGTCATCGTTTTTCATCAGAAAATTGATTTTTTGGACTCTACCAAAAATGATTCAAAATGTCATTTGGATCGGGCCTCATGTTGAATAACCACTTTTTAAACCCTCACAGTGACCAAAATTGCCATTTTTACAGAGTTTTGCTTACTCAAAATCTTCAATTTTGACCAATTTCAGGCACAGAAATGACTTTAAACACACTTATTTTAGTTGAAAAAGTAATAATTCACATCCAACCGTCATTTAAAGTCAAAAGATTAAATGTTAAAATTTCATCAATATTGACCATTTTTTCAACGTTCGACTGGTGCGGGGTCATCGTTTTTCATCAGAAAATTGATTTTTTGGACTCTACCAAAAATGATTCAAAATGTCATTTGGATCGGGCCTCATGTTGAATAACCACTTTTTAAACCCTCACAGTGACCAAAATTGCCATTTTTACAGAGTTTCGCTTACTCAGAATCTTCAATTTTGACCAATTTCAGGCACAGAAATGACTTTAAACACACTTATTTTAGTTGAAAAAGTAATAATTCACATCCAACCGTCATTAAAAGTCAAAAGATTAAATGTTAAAATTTCATCAATATTGACCATTTTTTCAACGTTCGACTGGTCCGGGGTCATCGTTTTTCATCAGAAAATTGATTTTTTGGACTCTACCAAAAATGATTCAAAATGTCATTTGGATCGGGCCTCATGTTGAATAACCACTTTTTAAACTCTCACAGTGACCAAAATTGCCATTTTTACAGAGTTTTGCTTACTCAAAATCTTAAATTTTGACCAATTTCAGGCACAGAAATGACTTTAAACACACTTATTTTAGTTGAAAAAGTAATAATTCACATCCAACCGTCATTTAAAGTCAAAAGATTAAATGTTAAAATTTCATCAATATTGACCATTTTTTCAACGTTCGACTGGTCCGGGGTCATCGTTTTTCATCAGAAAATTGATTTT